>NC_056735.1:1824997297-1825277297 GCF_019279795.1 Protopterus annectens
GATGCTATAGAAAGTATAAATTTTCAAAAATGCCAAGCTTAAAAATAGGGATTTGATCTTTTGGAATCAAATGTTGAGGGACTAAAGTGTTTAACACAGACTATTTAATGGGTAAATATGATTTTGATATGAAAAAATCAGTACACAGTTCTGAATTTCTAAAGCTGACCTAAGATCAGGGACAAATCCAGCACAAGGTGATCTAGGTAGCTGCATAGGGCCTGGTGCTCGCAGGATGGCCCATACATTTTATAAAAAGGAAAAATAAACACTGTCTCACTCCTAGATCTCACCTACAATTGCCTTTCAGCAGCTCTGTACTCTGCTGCTCTGCATCCCTTTCAGTTGAGTTGCTCTTGTTCCAGGAAGTCTCTCTCATGGGCTCTAAATGTATGCCAATTAGAATGAGGCTTTGATCTCAAAGTGCAAAGCACAGTATTTTGGGGATTGCCATTTATAGTTTACCAACATTTTGCTGTTTTTGCTGCCATTATTGTGAATGCCACAAGATGGTATTAACTAACAGTGGATCATGGAATTAGCATTTGCATATATAACTGTGTGAATTATGTTTTTTAATTCAACCAGGGATTATGGAATCAGTAATTGAGGTGGTTGCCAATCATGAAAAACCTAAATATCTAGATGAGCATGTGCATGTCAATGGTACTGTGTGGCAATGGTGTCTTATCCCAGTTAAATCCAAATTTCCAGGGAAGTGGATATAATGAATAATGAAGAGGTTTCTGCACTGGGGGGATGGGACTGGCTGTTTATTGTTGCTGCAAAGTGAAGTAGTACAGGGAGCAACACTGACTGAAAGAGCAACAAATTCAACAAGTGAATGAGTTTGAGATGAAGTAGCAATAACAGCGATGGTATTGCACTTCATTGACATTTGTCTTATTTCAGCACATTTTTGAAAGGCTGCACCTCCCCCGTGAATCAGGAGCAGTGGTAGATTAGTGCCAGGACTGTGTAGTTGCATTACCTTTGCTGCTGTTCAGACTTGTCTGTTTGGATGGAGGTGAGTTTAAATATTAGAGATTGTTTGGGGGATTCTTACAGCTTTATGATTTGGTTAGGAATCTGAACCATGACAAAGTGATACAAGTATATTGTTTATAGTAAGTGTATTTCTGAAAAGCAAGATTACTAAATGCTTTATGAGGCTTAAGTTGTACTGGGGCATGTTATCTGTGTTTTACTCAGCCTTTGTGTTATACTTTGCTGTACTGGATTTTGTAGCCTGGGTGTTATATACATGTCTGGATAGCTGCTGTCTGTTAAAATTCAGCTGATGTGTATCAGCATTGCAGGAGACCATTTCAAAAATTCACTTGGTTCTTAAGGTGGTTACAATCTTTTTACTTTCTGTTGTCAACCTTTACTGAAGCTTTAGGATTATTCATTTGTTGTTTCCAGCATATTTTGTGTGATACAGCATCTAATGGTTGCTGATGCAGAGTAAAATGGTAGTAATTGTTGTGTGCAGTATACAGTCATTGACACATAAGAAAGCGTTAATATTTCTTGCCAATCTATCTGTCTTGCACCAGTTAAATAAGTTATAGAGCCACTGATCTTCTAGCAAGTGAGGATGCTTATGAAAAGTATTATGATGATTAGGTAGCCTTCTGGAAGGTCTTATACTTTAAATGTTTTTTAAAGGAAAAATTACTTAAGCAAAAATGTGCATATCATGAAACCTGACAAGGGTGGTGGGGTTGTGATAATGGACACTTTGTGTTTTTCGAGTAAAATGTTTCGACTTCTTTCTGATGAGCACACCTATAGGAGATTTCTGGGAATGAGATTGCCATAGCCTACAGCAAAACTGATTTTTATTTGGATGACTTGCTCTTCCAGGGTCTCTTGGGTTGGAGAGGGTAGGAATTTTTTAAAGATGTCTAGGCCTGTAATTCCATCCATTTTCGGGATTTCCAAAATTTATAAATGTCAGAGGGATCCTCCTTTGAGACCCATTGTGGCAGCAAGACAGTCTAACACTGAACCTTTGGCTAAATTTGTTGATGCTGAGTGTAAGGGGCTATTAGCAACCAACCTGGAGATGTTAAGGGACTCATGGCATCTGCTTGAGAATTTAATTTCACTGACATTTAATGAGGATGTGTTGTTCATCACATACACATCGTGAACTTGTTTTTGGTTATTCCTCATTCCATTGGAATGGATTGGTTCAGGAGGTTTTTAACCAGCCAGGCTTTACTTACTAACAAAGAAATTCTGATTATTAAGACCCTTTTAGAACTGATTTTGGAAAACAACTACAGTTTCTTCAAAGAGGAATATTTTCACTAGATTTCTGGTGTAGCAATGGGGGTAGCATGCACCCCTATTTATGCCAATGCTTTATTAGCCATTTGGGAGGAAACATATGTATTTACCTCTATTTCACACAAGTTTATGCCTACTCTAGGTTCCTTGATGATATACTAATTTTATGGAAGGGGACCATTCATCAGTGGAATGAATTTTTGGTCACATGGCATGAATCAACTGACTTTTTGTGATTTACCAGTCCTATTGACTCTTGTAGCGTCAATGTTTTGGATGTTACACTAACTAAGGATTTGGTCAACAAAAGATTTGGTTCCACTATTTACCTTAAGGAGATGTTTTTGAACTCGTGCTTGTATTTTAAAAGCTGCCTCCCCTCCCCGCAATCAGAAGAGGGCCATAGTTAATGGGCAGATGGTGTGTTTGTTGAGGCTGACTACTGATGATAATGTCTTTCTGAAGGAATTATGTTTTATCTCTTCAGTTTTTTGACAGATGATACCCATAGGGTGTCATATTTGACATCAGAGATGAGATTTTGAAACTATGGCCTGTTAAGTTTGCTTTCATTTTGGATGATTGCTATATCAATGGAACTGCATTTCAACCATTGCGACCTAGGGCAAATGGGAAACAAAGTTTAACTCATGGTAGTTCTGTGCAAGCCTTTACCAGTGAGTTTTTGTCATCCCTTTAAGTAGTGATGTGAACAGATACGTGGATTCAAACAAAAGGAACTGGGATTTGATGGTCTGCGAAGAACTGAGAGCAATTTTGGGAGAGCGACCTACTATATTTTTTAGTAGGGGGAGGAATTTTAAGAACACCTTGGAAAGAAATCAGTGTGGGCAAAGTATTTATGCAGGCAATAACCACGTTTACTTGTGGACATTGTAAACAATATAGGTTTATTCATGAGGATCCATATGTATCAATGAAGGGTTTCAGCTGGACCCTAGCCAGTCCAGGGAGGTGTAGTTGTGACATTATTGGGGTGGTTTATCTTCTGTTCTGTACAGCATGCAAATCATTTTATGTGGGCAAAACTAACAGAAAACAGAAGGAGGGAATTAGAAAACATACTTATGATATAAAGAAGAAGCCCACTAATGCCTTAAGTAGACACTTAGGACAGTGTGATTCATTTAAAATTTTTGTTTTTTTCATTATTGATAAGGTGAACCTAATAGATACTGTGAGAGACATAGATACATTATTAGAGTACAAATAATTATGTTGACAGTTACGACTGAATGCCACAGATAATGATAATATTTGTATTATGAGTGTATGGAAGGCAAGAGCAAATGTTCTCTAATTTTATCATGCTTGTAGGTAGTGATTGTTTGCATTCATATCTTGATCATTTTTAAGACTATTGCGGTTCTCACGTAGGCAGTCTGATGAAGTTTTCCTTCATCTTTTTTTAGGGTGTGTGTTCCTTTAAATTTGTATTTAAAGTGCTCTTACCTGTGTGGAGGTGTTCTTGAGTGGTTGTTTTGTACTTCAATTGGTATTTAAACTGTGTTACAGGTGTTTCAACATCAGCTTTGATGAAGTCCATGGATTTTAGATAAAAGTGCTTAGTTATTGTTTTTACCATTGTTTTTGTGGTCTGGAATAAAGTTAGTGTTATCATCCAGCCAAGTACTGTCTGAATTACTTAAAGCTTACTTGAGGTGTCACATCAACAGTGACAATCCTCTAGACCCAATGTTTACACCATTGAGTGACTAGCCCTGCTGCAGTTCTTCTTCCATACCACACATACGCATGCACACTCACACCTGTGGCCAATGAAGTTGCAAAAGTAAAAGAACAAAATAGTATGCATACTGACAGGTTTGAACAGCATTTTATAGTAATTGGAGAGAGGCAGCCAAGTAATGGGATATTGTTATGACTTGGGGACCTAGTCCACTGCTTTGCCTTGGGTCCTATTTGACCATGATCCAGCTCTGCTTAATGTCAGGTATAATTAAGAGATAACATCCATTCATTCTTACGTTTCTAAACAACCTTGAAAGAAATGCTGAGATGGAGAAATCATATTTATCCAAAATATATAAATTAAGTATAAAATATAAAATTCATATCAAAGTTAACCACTGGGGTTATGCTCTCCAAATGAGTGGCTCAACTTTAACTATACTAGATTAAAAATTATTTGTTATAATAACCGTCAAAAAATTATATTGTTTTTATTTTGGAGACTATTCTCTTGGAAATTTCTAAATTAATCACTTTTTACTACACATAGAGCTGAATTAATATACAAAAGAAAGCTATTTGTCAGTGGAGGTGTTAATCCTTAATCAAAGCAGATTTGCAAATTATTGTTTTTCACTGATATTTTTTGAAAGCATTGTGATCTGATAAATTTATATTAACTAACCTTTTGGTGTTGTTTAATTCTCCACTTCCCAAATGTGTACCCAAGTCTCAATTTCAATTTCTCTGAAGCTCATTAACAATAGCCAGAAAAATAACAGAAAATAATTGGAAAATTAAATACTTGCATTTACAACATTTATAGATACCATCACTGTTGTGTGTCATAAAGAAATGTCTACTTTTAAGATGAAACCAAACAAAACCACAGAATAACAGAATATAAAGGTACACATATTCTGACAGTGAGTAATAGTGTGCTACTTTCACTACTGTAGTGTAATGTTCTGTACTGTGGGTTTTCAGATAGTAGTTTGCCATGTTTGCAGCAGGGTCAGAATTTAGCAGCCACTCTGGCTACTGGTATGGCAATACTTTTCATACCACTCTAGTCCTTAATGACTTGCAATGATTACCTATTGTTGAGTAATGCAGCTTAAAAATTCTGGCACTCACTTTCTGTACCATGTATAACCTGCAGTCTGTCTATTTGAAAGAGCTATTGCATCTCTATTACCCAGCAAAGCAGCCTTGGTCATCTAGTGTGAGGCTGCTAGCCATTACAGAAGCAGGGTCGGAAAGATCTGGTAGAGTTTCATTTTCATACCTTTTTCTATTTGATAGAGTCTATTGTGAACTCAGCAGAGGAACTGATACTAATTTTCAGTTTCTTAATTTTTGAAGGTTTGGATGACACTGTATGCATCTGAGTGATCTGAATTTTAAGCTGACCCAAGGCGCTCTTGTTTTAATGTCTTTGGTGTTAAGATGTTGCTGGTTGGAATGTATTTATAACGTCAAGTGCTTACCATACTGAAACACAATATATTGGCCACATAAGTTTGAAACACAAAACAATGAAACCACTGAAGCAGAGTCTTTGCAGGCGGCTGTGCCTTCACCCCCCCCCCCCAATAATTATATCTAATAACTCTGAGATCACACTACAGTGGTGAAATGGAAAAAAAACCAGATCCTGCTGTCCTGCGATCTCCACCAACACACTATTGGCTTTTTAGTGCTAATACAAAATCCTGTAGCATATAGCATCAATGTTCTGTGCCTTGACCTTATGTGGTTGAAGTTATGTGCTTTAGTAATGTAAAATACTCAACATAATAAATGTAATTCTGATCATTTTACTGTACATGCTTGGTAATAAGCATCAAACTTTAAATAAATAAAATAAATAAATAAATTGAAAGATGACTCTTTGAGCAGAACAAAGGAAATTATAGCCACAGTTGTACAGGAATAAGCTGAACAAAATGTTTCCACTTCTCACCCATTCTTTGAGTTGCAACATCGCTTACTGTACAGAATAAATAACAGCAGAGAAGAAGTATTATGTCAACCACTATTGCCCAAATTATTCAGAAACCTAGTGATGCAGTTAACACAAATCAGTATACTAAGAGAACACACAGAAATGAAAAAGACTAAAGCACAGATCCAAAAATAGTTTTACAGGCCAGGAATAAGGAAAGAGGTTAAGACCATTTATGCTTTATGCCCTGAATACCCAATGCAGCCCCTAATTCAGAATTTAAAAGTCCTTTGACTCCAGTGTCATCACAGAAGTGCCATTTCAATCTATTGTATGGATTTTGTTGGGCAATTTGTAAAATGCAACAATGGGTTTCAATACATTTTGATTATTTTGAACAATGTCCCTAAGTACTCTGATGATATTCTCCTGTGTAAGAATAATGATAAATCTATAGCTATAGAGTCAGTTATTATTTTCCATAGTATGGATTATTAAGGAGAAACTCACCATCCAGAATCATCATCATCTTCAACCTCCTTTTTTCCCAATTTTCTGCATGGGGGACAGGGTATTGTGTCCACCATCCACAAGACTCCTTTTATGCACAGAAAAATGTGCAAACTATATCCATGCTTTAAGTTTAAGGAATTAAAAACCTGAATATATCATCTCCAGCTAGATGAGTCAGTACAACATTTTAACTGAATATTAAAGCTGATGATGAGAAAAGTTGGTGAAGGGGGCGTGGCCAAGATGCCAGTCTGATAGCAGCAGAAATCCATAGCTCTGCTTAGACTTTAATATCCTGACAGGAAATATACTAAAATCTAACCAAAAGTATACTAAAAGTTCGATTAACATAGACTCTTTATTATTTTCTAAAACTTAATACATAGTCAAGAGAATTTTTTAATTATTCCTCTCAAGAAGTTTTCTATTGGAGATCTCAAGATGAGCAACTCAAGAAAACCCAGACCAGGAAATTGCAGTGAGGAAAGAACTACATATTATGATAACAAACATCAAAGAACTGTCTCTAAAAATAGACAAATTTGAAAACAAAATGGATATTATCAAACAGGAATGCAGTAAACAACTGGAACTTCTAAATGGAATAGTAAAAATACAATCTGAACAGATTCTTGCCTTAGAGGAAACAGTAGCTGACCTAGATACTAGAGTGACAGAAAATGAACGTCACAATGAATTTCTTCTGAAGCAAAACACCAGGCTGATTGTGAAACTGGAAGACCTTGGAAGTAGATCAAGGAGGAATAACATAAGAATATATGGAATTCCTGAGAAAAAAAGAGGGTGCTAACATGATTCATTTCCTCAATAAGTGGTTTTCATCAGCACTAAACATGCCTGAATCCCTCTCTTTTGGAATTGAGAGGGCTCATCGGTCCCTGGCAACTCCAGCTTCATCTCTGAGTTCATCTAACCCCAGGTCTATAATAGTTAGATTTATTTTCTTGCAAGACAAGGACTCAGTACTGAAATCAGCTTGGACTAATTCCCCTATCAAGATGGGTGAAAAAGTTATTCATTTTGAAAATGACTATACCTCTACAGTCATATCCAGAAGAAAGAAGTGTGTTCCTCCAATTAAGTCATTGAAAAAAGCCAGTATTAAAGCTCAAATTATTTTTCCTGCAAGAATAAAAATCATCTTGCCAGAAGGAGTGAAGATCTTTGATTCCCTACAAGAAGCAGTAGAATATATCTAAAAGAGGAAAATACTGTCCAGCACAGAAGAAATGGAATGGTCATCCCAGCGTTTGAAAACACAGGCAAGAAAAAAATGCATGGTCTGTGAAGGAAGGAGCAATCAAAACTAAGAAACTAAAGGACAAATAGATAAATTCCTTCTAATTTTAAATGCTTTGTTTTATGAATCATAATATATTTGATTCTGGCAAGTCTCTATGCTGTAAGGTAATGTGAATCATTTTTTATTATTAACTTTCTCTTTTCCTTTCTATATCTACTTCCTCTAATTACATATAGTACTAAGTATTTAAATAACATTCTTTCTCTCTTCTTTCTTCCTATTCTTTTTTGTTACCAATGTTCCTTTTCTCTCTTTTCCCCTTTCTAACTACTTTACATATGTTCCCTTTTAAATAACTACAAATGATGTATGTCTTCTAATTCTTCAGTAATAGTATAATTTCACTTTATACCAAAGTGCATTTTTTCTAGTGGGCCAGTGATGGGGTAACAAGATGTTTCTGATTAGTGTTTCTAGCTAGATGTTTTAGACTCTTTGTTTTGATACATTTAAACATTAATACAGTACTTTAATGGTGTTTTATAGATAGCTAAATATAATATATATATATATATATATATATATATATATATATATATATATATATATATATGGTTAACTATCAATTTGTCGACTGTAACAGAGTCAAATAGTCATGTTGTTGAACCGAAATGTCGGTTCGTATATTGACTAATGTGAATGTCGAACCAGATGTCCGAAAATGTCAACATTAACATTTCTGAACAAAAAGCAGACTCCCAGACTGTCTGTCTGTGAAAGTTGCCACACTACATTACATGTTTGCAGGAGGGCAAGCTCTCCCTGCACCCCCATGTGGGTGGCTGCGCACCCACACCTCCTACTTATATATACAAACTCTGAGATTGCACTACAGTGAGGGTAAGGGTACATTTCTCGATCTCCACTATAGTGTGCTTGGAATATCAAAATTAACAACAGCGAATGCTGTATTGCATTCAATTATGTCAATTTCGACATTTTTTGTGTCGATGTTTTGAGTCGAAATACAGCTCTCTCAACATTTTGTAAATCGCACAAGTTGATAGTAAAGTATATATATATATATATATATATATATATATGTATATGGTTCCCCTTCACAATGTCGAACATTTAGAAACTCGAAATGCATATGGCCGATGCCATATGCTCGAATTTCTGAAGCTCGACTTCATGAAAGGGAACTACAAAATAAAGAACATAACACAAAAAAGTGTTTCTGCAGTGGGCAAGCCCCCTGCACCCCCACCCCCACTACTTATTTATTCCAACTCCGAGATTGCACTACAACGGAGAAAGGGAAATCTCCTGTTCTGCGCTGTATGCCATTTCCCATTCACACAGTCGAGCTTCTACAATTTTGAGCATATGGTCTCAACCATATGCATTTCAAGATTGTGGCCTTTCAACTTTGTGAAGGGGGACCATATATATATATATATATATATATATATATATATATATATATATATATATTGAAATGATTGAAATGTTATAATATGATTTCTGATTTGAGGCAGCTGTTGTTACTTCTAAATAGCTGTTTTATATGAAGGGTTAATTTTTTTAAGATGTTGATGTTTTGTGAGGAAACTAGTGGTTTGTGTGATTGTTCTCATTGTGGAAATTCATGACATGCACTGACAAGGCAGCTTGAGGTTTTTTATTTTTGCTTTTTGTAAACTTTGAAAGCTTCAAGATCTGAATTTCCCACCAAAAATGCTTTTTTCTTCACTAGAGACAACTTCTGTTATGCATGAGCCTATTTATATTCTTTTTAACAAGTTTATGGAGGTGCAGCTTGATGAAACAACAGTGATGACATAATTTGACATTTTGAACTTATTAGATGTTTGTACTTAGAATTATTTTCTCTTGAAATTCAGTTATCCTTCACTAGATACTTTAACTGGTAAATAATTACTTCTGATAAAAGTGTTTAACTCCTTTGAAAATGCCTATGTTCTCTTATAGATGCATACATTCTGCAGATTCAATGACACTATTAGTAACTAAATGACATCAAGTGAACTAGGAGCTGCATTAGAAAAGTCATTATGGATATTAACATCAGGCATGTTATATAACTAAACCTTTAGTAACTAAACAGAGGGTTGTGAGGCCCCTTTTTTTCTCTCTCTCTTTCCCCTTCCTGATGAAAGACGTCAACATAGATATTGTTAATACATATGAGTAATATGTGTATAATTGCAAAATATAATAGTTATGTTGTAATAAGTGTTTTATATATATATATATATATATATATATATATATATATATATATATATATATATATATATATTCAACAGATCCTTACATGAAAAATGTCAGATTGATGACTGACAAAATGATTAAATTATCTGATGTTTCTTGAAAAGTCTTGGAAATAATGGCAATCTTCTTAACCTTCAGCTTCTAATGTTTGTACATACTTTGATCTGATGTGTATTTCTGGCATAGCTGAGTATTAGAGGTGCTATTATCACATGTGACACATTCATATAGCTTCAGATATATTGGACACTCTCATTCTAATGTATATTTCATGGATTCAGATTTCTTTAGTTGCTTTCATAATGCTTTTCTTTTTTGTTTTTATACTATATTCTAAGCAGAAATTAATAATTTGCATTGTTTGGTATTGGAGAGGTGGTGGATGGATGGTTTAGTTACGTTTTTAACTAAACCAGAAACTTTATGTTTCATGTATGTGTAAGTAGTTTTGGGTTTTTGAAAGTTGAGCTTAATACTTCTAATTCTACTAATGCATCCATGATAAGTAAGTTTACAGTACATTTCAAGTCAACACAGAAGAAATTTCTTTCAGTTAGTAATAACATACAGATTATAGTCAATGGCTTATAAATGTTTATCATTAAATATTAATGGTTTGAACAATAATGTCAAAAGAGCTGGTTTGCTTAAATATATCAAAATGCATAAAGCCCAGATCATGTTTTTACAGAAAACCCATCTATTAAAAGAAGATCTACAAAAATACTCATTTAATGGCTATACCATCCTGGCTGATTCATGTTTTAAGACTAAGAGAAGGGGCACTCTTATTCTATGGAAAAATACGTATACTATGCCAAGAATTATAGATACAATTTTGGATAAAGATGGGATGCTAAGCATGGTTATTTTGGAAATCAATAGGAAGTATTATACTTTGATTAATGCATACTGGATACCAGGACTGAGTACTAAATATGTTGACAAATATCTGGACCTGATTACATTAAATACAAAAGGGGAAATTATAGCAAGAGGTGATTTTAACTGCCTATTATGATGCAATGATACTTCTAAAAATGGTAAAATAAAACTAACACATCAAGGCAAAAAGTTAAATTACTTTACAAACCAGATGAACCTTAAAGATATACATAATCTAAGCGAACATTATTCCTTATTCTATGCTCACTATTCATATCGGTTTGGTATACAAACAAACATTGATAAGGTCTTTGTATCAAATAATATATACTCTAAAATAAGTGACATATCTATAATGACTTGTCCACTTTCGGACCATAATGCTATAAATTTACATTAACTACTCATACAGATGATTTAAGATTTCTACAGGGAATTTCTGCTTACATAACTAAGTTAAATGACTTTAGGAAATGGATAATGAAAAAATAGACATATTTATGGAAACAAATGATAATGTTGAAGTGACTGATACTATACTATGGGACACCTTTAAAGTTTATATATATGGTAGAATAAAATCTTGGTAACTTAAAAAAAGGAGAGAGTTGGACAAAGAACTTTTAGACTTACAAAAAAACATAGACAAGATAAAAATGGATGCAAAACCAAATAATAAAGTAGCACATAATGAAACTATTAAGTTAAATCAAATATACTTAGAAGTTCTGAATCATAAAGTAGCCATAAACCTGGAAAAATTGAAATTACAATCTTATGCTGTAAATCCCAAATATCTACATAAAATAGCAATAAGATCCAAAAAAATAAACAATCAAAATCTTATTGATGAGATTAAATATAAAAGTCATGGTTCAGTTAAGAGTACATCTAACTTATTGGGCATATTATGGTTCAGTTAAGAGTACATCTAACTTAATGGGCATATTAGAAGTGTTCAAAAACTGCTATATAAAGATAAAAATAATAACACATCACTTTTGGAGACAGATAATTCTAATACATACTTTTTTCAAGAAAATATAACTACTAAGGTGTCAATGCAACAAAATAACATATTAAATAAACAAATAACACTAACAGAAGTGAAACAGCAAATAAAAAAATGTAAAAGATAATAAAGCTACAGGACTGGATGGAATGATTCTTGAACTATATAAGATTTTTCCTGAATATATAATAAAGAAAATGATGAGTGCCTTTACTATGGTTAAGCAAAAATGTATAACACCCCCATTGTGGAAATACTCAATTACTTCCTCCATATTAAAACAAGGTAAGGACCCCAAATCTTGTGATTCATTTGGGCCAATTTCTTTACTAAACACTGATTATAAAATTTTCATGATAGTATTCGCTAATAGGATAAAGAAAATTTTACTTAATCTAATACATAATGATCAGACAGATAACATTATTAAATTACTATTATTAATAGACATAGCATGCAAATACAAAAACAACTAACTATTATCAGCCCAGACCTAAAAAAGGCTTTTGATTCTATTAGTTGTTCTTATCTACAAAGAATTCTGATTGGTTTTGAATTCTCCTCAGATTTTATCAACTTATTAATGAAAATTTATGGTGGGGCACAAGTTATGTGAAAATCGGATCATGTCTATCCTCACCACTGGAAATCTTCAAGGGAACTAGATACGGTTGTCCTTTGTCACCATTATTCTTTGCTCTTTCAATGGAACCTTTTGCTACATATAACAGAAACAAGCAAAATATAAAAGGCTTTTAGAGTAATAAAGACTATTGTCCTAAGATGCAATTATTTGCTGATGATATGTTGTTAATATTGGGTGATATTGATGGTTCTTTGCATGATGTTATAAATACCTTAAGCAAGTTTGAAAGAATTTCAGGGCTTAAATTTAACCATAATAAATCCAAAGCATTACTAATTAACAAAAACCTAAGAGAAAATAGCCTGTTTAATTGGGAGAATGATGTATTAGAATATTTGGGTGTCAATATAAAGAGTACATGGAAAGAGTCTGTTAAACTAAACTACAATAATTTAATAACCACCATTAGTGAACTAATCAAACTACGGAATAAAATGTTCTTCACAATGGAGGATAGGCTCTTTTTAATTAAAATGATAATTTTACCTAAAATTTTGTTTTATATACAGTCATTGATACTACCTCCCCCCAACAACTTATTTAAAAAATTAGATTCCATACTACTTAAATGTTTATGGTTCCCTTTAAAACCTAGGATTGTACATAAATTGCACATTAGACCTTGGAACAGTAATGGGATAGCATTCCCTAGCTTGGATCTTTATTCCAAATCAGTTATAATTAATGTAATATTACATTGGATCACACCTACCTATATATCTGGCTGGAAAACAATACATGAGATTCATATAACTGATATCAGAGCTATAGAAAATCAATTTAAGGAACAATATGGAACAAATAGAGTTAATTGGCTTTTACATGAATTTTGTTTAATAAGAAGTTTGATCATTTTTCTTATGGCATTAATCAAATATTTAATAACTAAAATATAATTGATTGTAATTACAACAGTAAACAATTTGTATGTCTTATATTTCCTAAAGGATACTCCCCCGATTGGCTAAATTCTTTCAACATCAATGCGAGGCAAAAATTAAAGGAAAATAACTTTATATTCTGGCATCGGTTTATAGAAAATAAGAGTATTAAAACCACTAAACTCTCTTTTATGTAGTTTTGATAATAGTCTATACAGTTGGTTGTTTATACACTCATTATGGCAGTTTATAGAAAACAAAATGAGAGTATCAATCAACCTAGAGACTAAATCTATACCTAGTTTGCTTCAGCTTTTTATTAGGTGTCTTGAAAAGACAGATAATCAAAAATTAAATATCTCACCTATCTATAAGATACTAAGAGAAGACACTCTAAAGTTTGGCTCAGATTTTTGGAATTACTATGTAAAGATTAATGGAGAACAAATATCTGATGAATCCAAAAAATTGTTATTGAATTCTATGTATGGTACCTCTTCTTCATTATATTGGAGATTGTATACATGGAAATTTATGAAAAGGAGTTTCTATACTCCACATAAAATAAATCTTATGCTCAAAAACAGTGAAAGTAAATGGTGGAAATGTGATGAATTACTAGAGGCCACCTGGGTTCAAATGTCCATTAAATGTAGAAATGTTCAATACTAGAAAGACTTCAGATATTTTTAAATGCTTTATAGTCTGATAACTGTCATATTTCTAACTCACTAATCCTATTCAATGTTCCTACACCTAATGTAATACCTAAATCTCAGATTCAGTTCCACTGGTCAATTCTTGCAATTGCCAGAAAAAATTATAACTTTGAACATGAAAGTAAACAAGATTTGATGTTTAAAGATTTTATTAATTTAGCAAAAGTTGTTTGTAAAAAAGAACTGCAAACCATTTGTTATAGAACTCATAACATTACTCATAAAAAATAGCATGGCAAAAATTGGAAAACCTTTTGAACAAATACTAATAATGTCTCATGTATAAAATGTTTATCATGGATGAATGTAAATATTGTAAATAATTTTGTTATTGTTTTATTGTATTTGTTATATGTACATTTGCATATGTTTATAATGAAAACAAAATAAAAATGTTTTTGAAAAAAGAAAAGTTGTTGAAGAAGATGGTAAGAACTGAGACAAGTTAATATCATACATCCTGTTTGCCATCAGAGAAGTGCCACATACCTTGACAAGGTTCATTCTTTTTGAGTTGTAGGCAGGTAGCCTTTTTAATTTCTCCAAGTTTTTTTGGTTTCTAATACCATGATTGGAATGGACCCCATTCCTAAGTCAAAGTATGATTAAAGCTCATGAAATTAGTAATGTTTCAATCTTTGTTGTTAGCCAGAAGTGGTCCTTGCAGCACCCTGTCAATTGTGAATTGGTGGATATTACCAGAGAAACTTGGGTAGAAGAGTAAAAATCTATTCAATAATCATAGAACACTATCCTGACTTACATGGCAGGCTGAAAGTGATGACACATATTATACAAGAACACAAGGATAAAGCTTAAGTTATACAACAAAGGATACAGTAATTGAAATGCCAGAACCAGGGAATTCAAAGCTGGAGACAAAATGTTAATGTTGGTCCCTTCAACAATAAAACAACTTTTCGGCTTAATGGCATAGGCCATTGGAAAAGGTAGAAAGGCTAATAAAATAAACCACAGAATTAGACAGATAAGTAAGAGAAGGCCAGAACAGACACACTATATTAACATTCTGAAACCATGGAAAGAAATGCTGACCTCTGCAGTCAGCTTAATGGAACAAAATTATACTTCTGATGAAAAAAGAAACATGGCTTCTATATCTGTAGTGTTTAGAGATAAAACATTATCAAAGACATGGAAACGTAAGACAAGGGAGCTTTTGTAATGAAAGTTTTCAAAACTGCCTAGCAGAACAAACCTGATTCAACACCATAGAGAAACCATTCCAGGAGAAAATGTTAACTTAAATCCTCATGGAATACCAAAGTCACATTTCTATGTTTCCTCATAGTAGCATGCCTATGGTGGGATGATAAAGAAGACAAAAAGCAAATGGAACAGCCTCATAGTGTTAGCCACGAATATTGATAAAACATTCTTATTCTTTACTGTACCCTAAGTAAATGAAAAAATAGGTTAGGGAATGTAAAATTCTTGAACATGTCAGGTCTGACATTGGTATATTGGCAAATGACTCTGAATCCAGGAGCTACACAGCCTTTACAAAAACAGAAGTCTTATTAGATGGTTTGCTCCTAGAACTGTAGATAGGTTATCTGGTGCTCTGTGCAGTTTTTCTGATCTAGACAACTACCTTAACTCTACATGGCAGAGCGCAAATTGGCATTAATTTCTAGAAGAGACTTCTGTATTTGAAGTCACAGTTTTAGTACTTCTTACATGGTACAGCACCATTGCCATCTACAAAACACATCCCTTGACATTTTGTTAATTTGGTGTGCACTCCCTTCACCCAGCCCTAGTTATATCTTTGCTTATTCCAATTTACTGCACTTCTTTTTAGGCTACATAGTGTCCTTACAATATTTCAAAAATTAATGGACAAGGTCCTAAAGTCCCATGTCAAATATGATGCCACTTACCTAGAAGATACAATACAGTCTGAGGACTGGGACTGTTAAGATTGGCTCCAGTTTGTTGTACTGGGTGAGGTAGCAGAGTGCTTTTGAAGGGTTTTGTCATTTTCTCCCCTGTGGTGCAACTGTGGAGTTAGTATATATAATTTAGGGGGATATGGCATGGCTTCTTGGTATGGAGATAGTATATCAATATTGGTCTTAAGAAGCCAAGAAAATTCTCCTTTTTGGATGGGAAATATGTTTTTTATGAATGTGTTATACGAAAGAATTTTTAGGTATGTAAGTAAGTTGCATCTTTTATGAAGTGATTATTGCCATTCATGTTCAAAGTATATAATTTTAATATATTTTTATAATATTTGCAACATTTCTTAGTTGAACTGTTTCAGCCTTTTCTTACTTGACCTGCAGCAGGCTTTGTTCCCTGTTACCCATACCTTTCCTACATTAGGATACCACACTTTAATTTAACATTATGACTAAGTGTCATAATGGGTGCACCAATGTCTGACTGGGTTATAACATTATTAAACACAGGAGTGGATTATTATTATTACACAATACCTTTATTTTTCTATATAATTTTTGTTATTCATTTTCACTATCATTTCATATAAAACACAGATTGCTGCAGTTGCAATAAAATGAAGCATAATTTCAAAGTTGACTTACATATAGCTTCTCTCAGATAGAATAAGATTGCAAAGAATAGCATCTAATCTCACACAAATATATATTTCTTGTATATAGAGGCTACTTTAAATAGCTTTCGGCCATTCTGTTTACCGTGGAGACAAACAACAATATCCCACACTCAAACCTATATTGTGAAGCTCAGGCATCCCAGCCCTTCCCTTTTCCTTTGTATCCTTCATACACCTCTTATACCCACTTTGATATCCCAACAAAGTGTATCCTTCATACACCTCTTATACCCACTTTGATATCCCAACAGCCTTTTGGTCTTGATACTGTCCTTGTAATGACTCACTCTATGATCTGAACACATTTTCCATTATTTTCTTTCTTTTTCGCTCTTCTTTGTCTTGAAATCATGAATTCTGCTCCATATTGCTTCCATTTCCTTGAGCTATTTTATTCTAGGGCTGCATGCATCTCTCTAACCTACAAACTGATTTCCTCTGGTTATCTTCCTTATTTCATCCTTTTTTCCAGATTTTGACTATTTCCTTCCAAATTCACCTGATAAAAACAATTCTCCTCAGGCCTAGCTCCTCCAATAATCCTTTCTCTCCTCTTCTCTGAGAAGATATATTGTTCAGCTGTCCTCTGCCTCCCTATTTTACATGTCCTGCTTTATCTTTCTCTTCTGTTGCCCTCTTCATATACTGTGTTACAAGACTGTAACATATCTCCTTTCTGTTTGCTCTGTAGATCAGAAGCTGCATAGAAAGCTGCTTAGATATTGAGATTTTGTCATAAGTGTGTGTGCAACTTTTTTGTTGCATCTATTCATATAGAATGCTAGCTGCCTGTTTTTGGCATTTGTTTTGTGGTATGTTGATAGCTCTGTCAAATCAATGAGCAAATTTTAAAATAGTTATGACATTTTATTGTACAATGTACAAAAACTTTTATTTACATGGCATGCGTGTGACCAACTCTATGATCATAACAATGGTATAGATGATCTTCTTTCTTACACAAAGAATAAGGAACTGCTTCTTGTAAGAAATCAGGATTCTTAACCAGTTCTTTGATTACTAGTTAAGTTAACACATTAAGGGCAATACGTTTAGTTTCAGCTTACTTGAAGTTATAAAAGTTCAAGTAAATTTTGCCATAACTATGATAGGAAATGCATATTTTTGCCATAAAACCTCTTTTAATATTTTAATACTTTTTACTTTTTCGATCTTTCCTGCCATTCCAGATAGCTAAGTTTGAAATATTGAGAAGGAACTATGTTGGCGCGCATTTTCAAATTAATAGTGCTTGACAACTTTGTACTCTAATTGTGCAATTGGAGGTCGTCAAAGTTGATTTCTGTGGTGCAGCACATAGTTCAATATCAGATAAAATTGCATATGCATTTTATTTACAACCAGTTTAAACAGTGATGCTATTATTTGATAAACTGACTGTTCAGGGATTGTTACCTGTCCTATTGTTGAATTAAAATCAAAGGATGTATATCTATCTATCTATCTATCTATCTATCTATCTATCTATCTATCTATTTGTATTACTTCTAACTTCCAGACATTTATTTTTTTCCATTTTAATTAAGTTATGTTATAGTAATCTTAAGTTATCCTTACTTGCTATAAATTCATTAAATGCATTTGTACTGCTTAGGATTTTTTATTATTAATGTAGTTAGCAGTACAATGGTTAATGACAATTTATTCTACTGAAGGCAGTAACAGGTTCAGGTTCAGTTTAGAAAACATTTATTCTAGTCTGGAAATTTATTTTTGCCCTGTTACTTCAAAAGACTGACCGGATTGATATGCTTCTGCAGGAAAAGTGATGGAGAAAATAGAATCTTCATTGCTGTTTATTTTTTTAACTGTTAAAAATATACATTTACAGGAACAGCCCAAAAATATCAGGAGGATCAGGTATGTGTTTTGTTTTAGCTTTGCAGAATGTACGTGATTCTCTTATGTTTTGGTGTGTCCTCCAGTATATTCCAATAGAAAAGTCCGGCCACTCAATGGTACTTCAGCATCCAGACTTTTTTCTATTGGTATATGCTCAATTTACAGTGGGCATGCTGGTTGGGCTGTCCAATCAGGATGCTAATTTTTGAATAGTAATGTGCTGCTATTGTATAAGTGAATACTAGCGAATTAGTTTCAGTTTTATTTTCATCAACATAATTGTCATTCAGGAAATAATGTTTTTAACTAGAGGAACACTATCTGTTTAAGTGACTTGCTCAGAGTCACACAGGAAGGCAAACAGAGGTAGAAATGACCAAACCCTATACCCTTAACTTCAGAAAGCAGTTCATTAATAGTCTGTGGCCTTAATCTACCACACCAACTTCCAGACTTCTATTAGCTTCTTTTTTGGCAACTGACTGAGGATTACACTGAGTCATTATCAGTCATTAAAGTTTCATAGTTCTCATTGTTCGAAAAATAAGTATGTCTGCGCTCTTGTTGTCCTGTTAGGTTTTTAAGTGAATTAAAATTGTCAGGTACTTTAGACTCTGTTTTCTGTAGTCAAAAATACTGTGTTTGGATTCTCCCAACCTCATCTGCCTACTGTGTGGCTGTAAGTATTCAGACAGTACTCATGGATCATCCGTGAAAAGGTACACTTTCTCCTGATGGTTAACCTAGTTAACTGATAAAAAATAAATGTGTCCCTTCAGAGCCGTTGTCACCCTCCCCCATTATTTTTGGCTTTGTCCAAAATTTTTTATTTAAAAAGCTAATAATTAATTCGATCTGTTCCTTGTAAAATCTGTGGCATTCTGGCAAATTGTTGTGGTTTGCAGTTACTAAATAATGACACTTTCAGATTGTGTGTCCTTCAGAAAATGTTTTTGATTCCTGAGCTAAGATTTTGGGAGGGCATTTAGGGTACAATTGGGTTGAATTGTATGGTTCTCACAGCAGTCAGCTGAAATACACTTCTTGTTCATTATTTATTTGGTCATTTATTTTATCTCAAGCAAACATTTAAATGTACACAGTAATGCAAGAGGCTATAATTGATGGCCACGTGTGTGTGTGTGTGTGTGTGTGTGTGTGTGTGTGTGTGTGTGTGTGTGTGTGTGTGTGTGTGTGTGTGTGTGTGCATGTCTGCCTGTGTTCTGCATCCCAAGTAGATATGGTGCCAAGGATGGAATCAACTGTAGTAAACATAAGCTTCATTATATAAGCCATGTTATTTGGTTACCGTCCTTAGTTTCCTTGTTTTGTTGACTGTAGACAGTGTGTTTATTATATGGTTATGAATAAACTGAGCAGCATGAAGCCTAGGAGATTAATGTTACAATATTAACTATGAAGAGATTTAATGTAGCTTGATTTTTGTAGACACATGGCTGTGAAATGCACTGTATTGGGCTTCAACAGTTTCTTAGGAACTCAGTGCAGATGAGTAAGGTTATGACCTGTTAATGAGCTGCTTCCTGTAGTGCAGCATTTCATTCCCTTAGCCTTCATTTGTCTAGTCTGTATCTGACCAATCAACTTTACCAGATAGTGCTCCAGGGTTGCCCACAGTAGGTTGGCCCAAGTTGTTAGCAAATGTATTACATATTTATAGGTTCATAGGTTCATAGGTAAGTACTAGGCTATTGGCCCTAGGGCCTATACAAGCCTAGCCAAAAAGGTACACTGGCTTTTGCCACCCAAGAAAATTATTTTCCTGTGCCCTTGTCAAGCAGAACCACAGAAGTGATCCCCGGGGTGAATTTCCTATTACCCATCAAATCATCAAGATTTTTGTTGAAGAGTGCTAATGAGGAGCTCTGTTTGACATAGATAGGTAGTATGTTCCAGAGTATGGGAAGTCTCTGGGACAGGAATCTATCCCTCCAGCATGTTCTGTTTACTGTGGTGACAATGTTTAGGTTCCTAGAGCATGTAGCTCATAGTAATTGGGATTTCTTTAAATGGAGCATGTCCAACAGCTCTGGGTTTGACATAGCTTTGTATGTTAGGCAGAGATCGCTTCTGAGTAGGTGATATGTGACGGAGTAAAGCTGGAGTTTTTTGAGTCGGTCTGCGTAAGGCATCTGTTTGAGGCCAGTAATCCTCTTTGTGAGGTATTTTTGCGGCATTTCCAGTTGTTGTAGATGTCTTGTGAGGTACATACCAAAAGGGGCGCTGTCTTCTATAATGGGTCTAATGAGTGATGAGTAGAGGTGAACAATGACCTCTTTTTTTCTGGATGAGAAACCTTTTGTGATGAGGTGTGCCACATAGAAGGATTTCCTGACCACTGTGGCGATGTGATTATCAAAGGAGAGACTACTGTCCACCTGTGTCCCAAGGTCTCTTATCACACTTTCGGTGTTAAGTAGACTACCGCCTATGTGGTAGTTCATGCGTTCAGAGTTTTTACGAAAGGGGATGACAATGCACTTTTTGGCATTGAGCTTGAGACCATGGCTTTGACACCAGGCATCTGTCTCAGTTTCTCTTTTTAATTCCTGTGCCCTTCAGATAGCCACTAATTATTGCTTCAGTGTGTGGTATTTAACTATGAATCCCAGAATGTCTTTTGCAGTTTAATAGGACAGAAGCACAGGGAACTAATCTAAGGGGGCGGTGAAAGCCAACACATTCTGGCTAGGCTTATAAATGCCTTTGTGCAGATAGCCTAGTACCCACCTATGAACCTATAATAGATTGCCAGATGCATTTTCAATAAACGTGAATTTAAAAGGAAAGGAAGTTCACTGGTGCTCCTGATGTTTGTTTTCAATGTAAGAGTGTTTTGATCTGTTCATCAAATGGCTGCCATTGTTTTTGCTGCAAACTTTTTAATAAAAGTTTTAAATTATATCCAAATCTTTGTGATCATTGTAAAATTAAAGAAGAAAATAGCATGCGTACTGACAAGTTTAAACACTCTTTTATGGTAATTGGGGAAAGACCAACTACCTCATGAAAAAATGCATTTCCTTATGTTCACAGGCTGCTCTATGGTATATAACATGTTCTAGTAGTAGTAGTCATATAATTGTGTTTTCATGTAAACTCAGTTTATTTTACAAAATGTCATTTTTTTGTCCTTAAGTGTACTTGCCTAATATGTGGATCTTTTCTCTCCAGGCCTCTGCTGAAAATGGGATAACCGCAGTCAGAAGTTCCCAGTAAACAAAGATTAAATAAATAAATAAATTGACAGACACACAAGTAGCAGAATATTGGTATGGCTGTTGGAGGGTCTGGTCTATTACTCTACTTAGGAATCCATTTGACCATGATCCCGCTCTGCTCTTATTTTGCCCAAAAAAATGTATACGAGTATCTTTATTTCATGCTTCATCTTTTTGTTTTTATATCTTTTAAATCAGGTAAAGCAGCAACCCAGGAACACAACCTAGTTAAGTGACTTGCTCAAAGCCACACATTAGTGAAATAGTGGTAGAAAGAATCAAACTGTGTATCCTTGACTAGAAGAAATAGCTTATTAATCCTCTGCACTAACTCTCAGACCTTTGCTCACACCCACATTTTCTGATAAATAACTGAGGGTTAAAAAACACTGAGGTTTACAATCACAATGTTGATAGTTTGTTTATTAATTAGCTATTAATAAACCAGGCATCATGAAGCCTATTAGTGCAATAGCATTTTAAATATGACTGCATTTTTAATTTAGCTTGCTTTTTGTAGGCACCCAAGAGTGAAATGTACTGTGCTTTGATTACAACAGCTTGTCTGGCACATACAGAAGATGAATGAGGCTAAGAGTTGTTGTTGCTTTCAATATTACAGGGTTTGATTCCTTCAGCCTTCATTATTACTCTGACCATGTCACTTCACTAGACAGTATTTTGGGGGGGATTTTGGATGGCTCACATGTGCACAAACAGCTATTGTGCCACAGTTGAAATCTGTGAATCCAGCACTGACAGGAACATTAGTTCAGTATGTGACTTACCTACTTAAACTTTGGCAGGGAATATAACATGATACTTAATAAAACTAGTGAACAAATTGCAGTCAACAGTACTTGCATAGTTTAGGAATCATTGCTGCCCAAACCACACAGTTCAGAATGGGAGTTAAAGGTATCACATATATACTAAATTCTTGTATGCATACCTACACATTTCAGTGGTAGGAATCTGTGCAGAGCAAATAGGAGCCATTTCACCCTGCACATATAATTAATGGAGGTAAGTAGTATTCTGTGTGAATGGAAATGTATGTTTATATATTTATGTGAATTAATGTGTCCCTCTGTGTGTGAATGCAGGTCCATGAATGGCTTTTGTGAGTACCGGTTTTGATGTGCGTGTGTGTGTGTGTGTGTGTGTGTGTGTGTGTGTGTGTGTGTGTGTGTGTGTGTACCGTGGGATGGTGGGTCAATGGCTATTTTTTCAGTACTATGCTATAGCTTGGGTAAGGTTATCCACTGCATAACATTTCTAATGCACAGTGGACCAATTCACAGTCATGTAAATTCCCAGATAATATATTATTCTTTAGGGAATTCAGAAGACTAGGAAGTGATTCTTAATATCACAGTGCAAATCAGTTCACTGGTACTCAGCTCTTCAATTGCAAAAGCAAGCGAGTGATTTACTTGGCTTTCTGTGGTGTTTGTACTTAATGTTATGTAAGAAAAATGAGAGAGCACTAAAGAAATGAATCTGTGAGCACTAGTATGATATCACTAAGAAGAACAAGGATGATGCTTTGTTTAAAAATATACAAAGTTGTCCACAGCTTAGTAAGTTTCTTTTTACAGTCTTGGAGAATGTACTAAAAAATCTTAGAAGAGGGCTGTGGTAATTGAGAATAGAATACCATGAATTGGTTTGACAAATCAGATCAAATGCTACCTGCCATCCAGGCTTAAATGGATGTATTTCAATTATTTGTGTTTTAAAACTATGGGTTGCAAAGTTATAAGAATATTAGATACACTGCATTTTATTAACTATGAAAAGTGTGTTTATAGAACATATATATTTATTTATGTTTATTTATATTTTAAGAAGGCACATGTCTACTTTTGAAGAGTTACTCATGATGCAGAAACCCACTGGCAACATGCATTGTTTATTCTAGTCTAGTTGCATTTGTATGACTTAAAGTAATTAATCTGGTCTGTACATTTAATTGTATGTCATGGGGTGTTTTAGTTGTTATTTAAGTGAGTTCTGTACCAATGTTTATTTAGTTGTGATGAAGTCTATTTTCATATATTGGAGGTTGTTGATTTTTTTTCCTGTGAAGACAAAGCATTATACATTTTACAGTTTTAGTATTGTCCTTTATTTGGCTTAGGAAATAAATTGACATTGACAATCCAGTAGCCACTATTTTGCTGGCAAATTCCAAGCAACACTATAATTTTGAAGGATTTGTAAACAATTAATGTGGCATCCCCCTACTAGTTTTGTTGTTATTATTAACCAGGCTTTCTAAGGCCCATGCAACTTTATACTCTGGGAGTCTGCATCTATATTAGAGAACATACTGTTCTATGTATCAATGATAATAGGGTCCTTTTTATTGCACTTCTGTATATTTTACCATCTCTTCTTACCATCTTTTACTTCTCCTAAGTCCCTCTCATCTTTGCCTTTTATCATGCCCAGTTTTACCTGAAAGTGTCTCTTAATATTGCCAATCTTTTTTAAAAGATTGTCTTTTCCATTCTGTTACCGTCCTCCATTTTTGCACTACTTATTTATAAATGCCTGTGTATTCCTTCTTGTTATTCTTTGAAATTCTAGATTAGTTTTAACATATTTCTTTATGTCCACTGTATTTTGCTCTCCTTATTTCCTTGAATACTTCTAAAACCTTGGCAGACAATCATTTGCCATCTTAAGGCTTCTTTCTATTTGGAATATTTCTTATTCCCCCTTCCTGGACAAAGTCACAAACTTCTTTTCATAGTTATTTAAACTTCTTTTCATAGTTATTTAGGTACTCTATCAACCAGGTCTAATCCCACAAATCTGTTCTTCACAGGAAATTCATATTCATTAGGAACATTGTTAAGCTAATATCTAATTTGCCGTAAGGCTGTTCTTGTTTTCTTTAATTTTCTTCTAAACTTAATAAACTACTGCCAGCTCCATGTCATATTTTTATTAACTCTATAAATTGCTCTTTTTTTCTGACTGCAAAATAAATAGTCTGATTTTGGTATTGGTCACATGATGATATCCAAGTTCAATGCTCAATGTATGTGTGCATAAAGTACCTCATTGCATCCTCACTAGCTAAACTGTGCTGTTTGGTGCATAAGGGTAGTAAGGGTTGTTAGCACCAAACTTTGCTCTCAACTGTCTAGATTTTGCCTCATATTTTAGTTTTGCTTCTCAAAAAATGTGTGCTTTTCTAGCAAATCAGCGAGGACTGAGGCCACTAAATGCGTTTCTGACTTCATATCATTCATAAAATGCATGGTAAATTAAAACCCTTTATTCTAGCAAATTTCCATGTTTATACAAGCAATATTTACAAATTTTCCCTATTTTTGGGACTTTGTCCTCCCATTATTTTTGTCTTTGTCCAAATGTTTGTGCTAAGAGATTGAGAGGTGTGGCATGAAAATATACTACTTTTGATTTATTTGCATTAAATATCATGTATTTAAATGATAACCAAACATTAAGCACATCCATAAATTCCTGCAACTTAGCTTGGTCACTTCAGTTAGTTACTACTGACCTAACAAGTGCTGGCTGCAAACTTAATAATCCCAGGCATTACTTCCTATAGGAAAATTAGACCAAGACTGTAAATAAGACTGGTTCAAGGACCAACCCCATGGGACCCCAGCCATAACTGTTGTAACTGAAGAGTGGGTATCATCAATTTTTATTCTGCAAGTTCTTCCATACAACCAGTTACTTATCAATCTAGTTATATGCACATTGATTAAATCCACAAAAGAATGCCACAACCATTGAAAAAGGCTCTGCATAAATTACTTTAATACCAGAGAATAACAGATTTTGTCCCATTGCCAATCTATACTTTGAGCAAATTAGAACAGTTATCAACAGACATTGGAACATATTTGTGGTCAACCATGAAAATTTTAAAAGGTAGGGGAGAGCAAGCTTAATGCCAAGAAATGTATAGTTATCCCCTTTGGGAAAAAACATGTACCCATGAATTACCGCATAGGTGGCAGTACACTAAACACCGAAAGTGTGATGAGAGATTTAGGGACACAGGTGGAGAGTGGTCTCACCTTCGATATCCACATCGCCACAACAGTCAGGACATCTTTCTATGTGGCACACCTCATCACTAAGGGCTTTTCATCCAGAAAAAAGGAGGTCATTGTCCCACTGTACTCATCCCTCATTAGACCCATTATAGAGTACAACGCCCCATTTGGTATGTACCTCACAAGACATCTGGAAAGGCTGCAGAAATACATCACTAAAAGAATAACAGGCCTAAAGCAGATGCCATATGCTGACCATCTAAAAAAACTCCAGCTATACTCTGTGGCATATTGTCTACTCAGAGGCGATCTCTGCTTAACATACAAGGCCATGTCAAACCCTGATCTGTTGGACATGCTCCATTTAAAGAAATCCCAATCCCTCAGAGCCACACGCTACAGGGTTCTAAACCTTGTTATCACAATGAACAAAACATGCTGGAGGGATAGGTTCCTGACTCCGAGACTCTCCATACTCTGGAACAGACTGCCCATACATGTCAAGCAGAGCACCTCCTTGGCCGTCTTCAAAAGGAACCTTGACGATTGGATGGGAGATAGGAAATTCACACTGGGGATCATGTCAGTCACCCTGCTAGACAGGGGTCCAGGGAAGTAAATATTGTGGGAAGAAATATCCAGGGAATTGTTATAGCTAGGCTTGTATAGGCCCTAGGGCGGATAGCCTAGTACCAACCTATGAACCTATGAGAAACCCACAATAGTTTACAGGAAAGACATGTGTCTTAAAACCTTTATAGAAAGACCAATAGTTAAACAAGTTGTAGGTGGCATGGTGAAATGTGGGCATTGTGGGCAGTGTAAATTTATAATGGATGGTACCAGTATTAGGGTGAACCAGGAGGTCATAATTAAGTTCACATGTAAATACCATTGTAGTACAAAAGGAGTAGTTTACATTGTGAATTGTCAGTGATGTGAAGGATTTAATACTGGCAAGACCATTAGGAGTTTAAGAGAGAGAATTTATCAACATATATATAGTATCAAGAAAAATGATCAAAAAATGCTCTCTGTAAGCATGAGAGAATGTGTCCCATACTTTTAAATTTAGTATTATCAGTCATGTGGACTAAGGACCCAGGGGTGGTCCTTCTGATGCCTTTTTGGATTTCAAAGAAATGAAATGGCAATTAAAGTGCCAAGCATGTGAATTTCTGGGTCTTAATGATATCATTTCTATTAGTAGCTCCTTAAGATTAAAAGACATGTTCATGTTACAACAAAAGTGCATTCTATTTTTTTAGATTTACAAAACATGTAATTTAATGTTGTAGGTTTTGTGGAAATTAATCAAAATGATGGGCTGAGAGTGTGACTTGCTGTGTTTGTACTGTTTTAGAATGTAGTTTTTGTTAATTTTTCAACTAATTTATTAACTGGTCACATGGATTGAAGAAAAGGGGTGTGCTTTTTGTGTAAAAGGAATGTTGGTGTACATTTGGTTCATTCTGATGAAGTCTCTGACATTTGTAGATGAAAGCACTTAATCTGGTAATAAAGTGAGTTTTTCGCTGCTGGCAGCCTGTTTCTTGTTTTTCCATTAGCCTGTGGAGTTAATGTTTTTACTACTCTGTCCATTAGAGACATAAGTGCCAAACCAGGGATGAATTTATTGTCCAAGTTGCACTTGAACTGGGTTAGGGAGGAACTCTGCTTCACATGGATGGGGACCCTGTTTCATAGACAGGATAGTCTCTGGAATACATACCTGTCTCTCTAGCAGGTCCTATTTATATCACAGGCAAGGTTTAAGTCTTTAGAATGGGTAACTCTGGTGCTGTTTGTTTTCTGGATATGCAGGGGGTCCATTAGAGTGGGGTCTGACAATGCCATGTATGCCAGGCATAGATCTCCCCTGAAAAGCCTGTAGGAGACAAAATACAGGGATATAGCCTTAAGGTGGTCTGCATAGGGCATATTACTTATGTCCTGAATTCTTTTAGTGAGGAACCTCTGTGGACGTTCCAGTTGTTGGATATGCCTCGTTAGGTACATACCAAAGGGTAGTGGGTCTTTGGGTGTTAGAACCCTAAGTCATTTTACAGACTGCCTCTATCCTCTGTCAAAAGAGGTGACAACTGCCTGTGAACCACTGACTCATCCAATTGCTTTGTTTTGCTATGAAAGGCATGCCTACATTGAAAGCAACTGTGAACCAGTGTAAGTTATTTTCTTCTCTGCAATAAAGAGAGTGGAAAACAGTTTCATAACTCTATCTTTTTTACAGTACTTGCTGAGCTCCTGACATCAACAGGACTAATCACCCATATAAGATTGTCAGCAGTACTTGATAGGGTAAACTACAGATTTCTCTGTGTCTGTTGCATGCCATGCAGGTGTAGACAAATTCTTCTGCAAATTATGTAAAACATTAAGTGGGTCTTTTTTCTCTTCCTTTGATTCCAAGGCAATGAAATAAAAGTTTTATAAACTGGTTTCTGGTACCTACATAATACTGAAACCATATTGTAGAGAGAAATGCAACATAAGAGTTGAGTTAAACTGTAGGCAAAGGTAGAGTTTTCATTTAAGGTTAACACAGATAAGAAAGAAAACTACAGATCTTTCTTCTGCCGTTGCAGAAAATTAAGGAAAAATGCCCAACAATTCAATGAGATCATCAATAATAGTGCCATGCAATCTGATATCAAGGATTTAGTCAAAATATTAGAGGACATATTTAATGGGGCAGCCACAGTGGTGCAGCTGTTAGCATTGCCACCTCACAGCAAGAGGTTCTCCAGTTCGATTCTTGGCTGGAGTGCCTTCTGTGTGAAGTCTGCATGTCCTCCCTGTGGTTGCGTGGGTTTCCTCTGAGTGCTTCGGTTTCCTCCCACATCCCAAAAGACATGCTGTAGGTGGATTGGACTCTCCAAATTGGCCCTAGGTGTGAGTGCGTGTATATGTGTGCCTTCTGTGGAAGGTTGGGTGCCGGGATGGCAACTCAACAGTGCAAAACTCCACTGCCAATCATGAGCAGACAGGTGATCCGCTGTGACGACCCCTAACTGGGAAAAGTCGAAAGAAGGAGAAGATTAGAGGACATATTTAGTGCTAACTTTAGCTCACCTACCCACATCATTGCCCTGACTACCCCAGAAAATTAACTTTCTTCTGAAATTGCCTTGGAACAAATCTTAGAATTAATCAAAGGCTAAAAATAATACTTCTATGGGTCTAGACAACACATCAGGATGCATTTTTTTATCAGCACCAGGTATGGACTATCTGCGCTTCTACTTAAAATATTCAACATCAGTCTGCCTACAGGTTATGTGCCTGATGCCTGGAGAACAGTCACAGTGACTCCTCCTCACAGACCCAAGTAATTATAGGTCCAGCAGCCTCACCAGTCTTATATGCAAAATCATGGAATGTATCATAACAGAAATCATTTATGCAGACATAGGTAATCAACTGAAGTAGACCCCAGATAGTTTGCTTTGTCTTCTGAACCTACTATTTATTTATTTATGCATTTATTTAAATCATTTTGTTTTGTAGACCAAGAAAGTCTGATTGGGTTGAAAGACCTTTGTCAGCAGAAGCCTGGGGAGAAAAGCTCCACAAAATCAATATATTTACATATATTCATAGCATAAAATACAGAAATGTTACACAGAAAATGAATATTTACAAAACTGGATTTTAGAAGCAGAGTTGTTTAACATATTATTAAAAACAGATTATGCATTTGCATAAAAGTACAGCTAACACCAAATATCTTTACATTAAATCATAGCATAGATTTTGGAAATGTTTCACATAATATTAATTCAGTCTGTGAGGCTGGATTGCAGAAACACATGCAGATAAGGTAACTGTTGGGTATGAATATTGTTTATACACAGATGATGAGAGTGGAAAAGTAATCTTGACTAATCTTAGGAATTAAAAGTATTTGTTAAAAGAAGAATAGATAGAGACTAAAAAGGAATAAAGTATAGTATACTGGAAGAGTAATTCCCATGAAGGTTAGTTAGTCAAAGCGAAAAAGTGGATTGAGGAAAGTGCAAAGGAAGGAGAGCGGAAGAGTTAGATCATGAAGGAGGGGATATATAAAATCAATGACAAGAAGGCAGAAGCAAGAGTCTTTGAAAAGATTACAGAGGTTGTGTACACTTGTCACTCTGTGCACAGTTACACCACTTGGCAAACATTTTTAATTCAATTTTCATTGCTAGAAATTATTGACAAAATAGAAAAAAAAAAAACCTTATGTTTTTGGTTGGATTGCAAATTGGCTTTTCAACAGATCCCAGGTTGTGAAAGTTGCTGGTATACTCTCTGAATATAAAATTGCAATCAGTGGTGTGCCGCATGAAGCTGTGATAAGCATTCTCCTCTTTGGCATTTGTTTTGCAGACATCTAAGCCAATATCCTGGAAGTACGTTTAACCAAGATTGCTCACGACTGCAAGCTGGGTCCTGTTGTCTACTCATCCACTGATACTAAACAGGTCCAGCGAGGATTTAGAATGTGAACATATCTTGTGTACTGAAAACTGTCTAAAGTTAACTTCAAAAAAGTATAGCACAGTAGCATTTGGCAAAAGTGCAACTCCCACCTTATATGTCATAAATGGCACTCCTCTTCAGACAGTGAAGGTCATAAGAGACCTGGGTGCTTATGTGGACAATTCTTTCTTATTTGATCATTATGTTTCCACCACAGTCAGGAAATCCTTTTATCTGGTCTAGTTAATTACCAAAGAATATCTTCAAGAGCAAAAGAAGTCATCCTACCCTTGTATTCTTCCTTTATCAGATCCATCATTGACTACAGTCCCCCCTTTGGTATGTACAAATCCAAGCATGTCACTCAGTTGGAAAGGTCTGAAAAATATGCAGTCAAGAAAATTAAACATCTTAAATCCTTGAACTGTCCTGAAAATTTAGCATGACTCTCTGTATGCTCAGTAGCCTACTGGCTGCTCTGAGATGACCTGTATTTAGTTTTTCATGATGTTAAAGAACCAATCCTATTTGACCTCCTATTTTACTACAAAACCAGTGCCTTTATAAACACCCACACTGGAGACCTAAACCTATACCAAAACATAAACTAAACTAGTTGGAGGAATAGGTAGAGTATTCCCAGCCTATGCAATATGTTGCTACTACAGGTCAAACAAAGTACTACTCTGGCTATCTTTAAGGCTAGACTTAATGACTGGATGGGAAGACACACGTTTACAACAGGTTTATAAAGTAAGGCCCTGCTCCATTTGGGAGGTAAGCAATAATGAGTGCTTGACAGGGCTGGGTAGAGCTTTTGTGTTTGTCTTCTTGAGAGTGTACATGGCTAGGCATCGTATTTGCTTACCTAGTTGTATTACTCCTACTTTAGTATGTACCTTATTTATATTGTTTCCTGTATTACTTTTTCAGTATTTCTAATGTTTTCTAAATGCTATACTTTTTCTTACCACAAATACCATCCCATTTGTGAACCGCAGCGTTTTCCTTCTACTTTAAGTTAAAATGCATCATGAAAATTACCCGTACTATGACTTGCTGCACTTTCATGAATTGTAATATGACCAAAGTCTAGCTTTATTAGTAGCACTTGTGCTATATATATGTTAATAAATGAACTGCTAGAGCAACTGTTGTAGAATTACCTGGTGACTTGAAACAACATTAAATAATAATAGCACCAATTCTCTGTCTGCACCTTCCCTTGTTCATTGATGTTTTAAAGATACCTTCCCTGGAAGCTGTCATGATGTTAACCTCCGTTTTGTATGCATTGAAAGAGTATCAGAGGTAGACTGAATTTATATGAATGTTTCACAGTAATTTTTCAGAGACATGGCTCTACAGAATGTGAGTCAATAACCCCTGTTAAATAAATACTAAATCATGGTGACAGTAGGTATATGTCATGTTAAATTACTACCAGTTTTATTGCTTTCTGATAGTCTGCATTGCTAATTAAACAACAGAGAGTGCTAATAAAATTCTGAGCTTGCAGACAACTGCCAAACCTGTAGTGTATATGGACATGCTGAAAATGAAAGGAAACTGGACAGCAATTGATGATTTCTCAAGAACTTTTAAAATCATACCTGGACACCAAAAACACCAGTATTTCTATTATACCTGTAACAGTGTTTGTAATTTATACTTTCAATAAATTAGTATCAAGCACATGATTTGCACAGGGCTCTTTGTACCACTTGTTTCATACTACACTTTTCCTTTCATCAGACTTTTATTATGGCAAGTTAATTGCAATGCCACAACAAATAATTTACCTTAAAGTAATGTCACAACATATAATTCCCCTTAAAATAAATGGTGGGCCAAAGACAGAAATATAATCTGAAGTAAGAATAGATATGGCAATTTTCAGTAATAAGATGGAAAAATTAAAAAATGTATAAAGAAATTAAATAGTATCTCAGTAGTGGCTAAAATACTGCTTGCTTTCAAAAAATAAAATCACTGGTATTTAATCTTTTAAGAATTGAAAGCATACTGTAATGTATCATTTTACACATGACAATAGGAGATACGATTGTAGTAACAATACTGCAGAGTTTTAAAAAATACATTATGCATTATACAGTGTAGAACTGTGTCTCATATATAACTAACAGATAGCAAATATTCTTTTTTCAGTATCATTTATTAGGCTGATGATACATTAGGAAATCTTCTGATACAGCAGACACAAAACATAGTTTTCACTTGGATCAAGTCGAAAAACTTTTCTCTAAAAATGTATTAGCAAACAATTGGCTTTTTTAGATGAATGTACTAATGAAAGCTGTTGTTACTTGATTTGTAACAAGAAGAGAATACTATTTTAAACATTTCTAAAACAACACGAAGATCAACCATGAATTATAACATAACAAATGGCTGAGGATGCTGTTTGCACACACTAATATAACACAGAGAATCCACACTGTGGACTTTCTGAAAGACAGTTGTGCCACTTGAATGATGCAGATATATGCTGTGTTATACAAATATGTCTGCTTGTCTCCCTTTGTCATGACATTATGGGATACTTGCAAATTTCCACTGAAAAAAATAATGTTTCAGCTCACTAACCTATGAATGCACAGTAACTCAGAGGTCTATAATAATGCAATCATGTCAGCAGGCCAGGCTCCAGTAGTTATAGACCTATTTTGATATTATTAGTTCTCAGTACAGCATAACTGGAAAATTTAGTTATGTTCTGAAACATTTTGTTTATCTAGAAACCTCTGATGTATTTACCACAGAGTTAGGCTACCAAATAAGGTGAAAACAAACTTGGAAAAGACCCTTAGCAAACATATATGGAACACAACAAGAAAGGCCATGACAAAACACAATAACATATACAAAGACATTTTCAAACTTTCCTTTATCATGGGAGATGTGCTTATTTTCATTAAATAAATAAGGTTTTAGCATAGTATCTCATGAGTACACAATGGCATTCGGATCCTTAATAATTTGTTTAGGTCAAAAAGATAGACATTTTACTATAGATGTGTTTCAACTTTATTAGGTTTCATCAGTATAGCATAAAATGAAGATGAAAATCCAGTTTTGTTTTCGAATATTTGGCATAACAAAAAGCTTCTGATGTATTTAATTTGGGGGTTAGGCCCCAAATAAGGTGGTGACAAGATAACAAAACTCCCACAGCAAATGCATTTAAAGCTAATCAGAAATGCCTTGGAAAAACACAGAAACATGTATGCAAAGACATCTGAAACTTCCCTTTATCATGGAAGATATTCATATTTGACTGAAGAAATATTTCAGTACATGAATACACAATAATGCACAAGTTATTAACAATGCAACTAACTGGTTAGTATGAAGATGATTAATTAGTTTTCACTGTGTACCATTGGCAGGAGGCCGTGTAAAGCTATTGAGTGGAAGATGATTCCTGCTCCATACTCACAAATTAAACTATATGACAAAAGAAGTGAAAGGGATAGTTTGCTTTTTTAGGAATTGACATCATCTGTGTCTCAAAGGTCATTAGCTGGAGGTATTAAAACTGATTAGTAAAAAGGGTTTTCTTCTATTAAAATCAAGTAAATGTGGAGGCTAATCTAGAGAGTAGCATGCATTCTTACCTGTGTTGTCTATCTGCCAAATATCTCACATTTTCATTTGTAGTCACATATAATAATTTTGTTTCACTGTAGAAAGATGACTGGCTACTTAGATAGTCTTGTAAGTTCAGTTCTTTCTGATGCATTTTTGAGATCGACTATTTAAAATAATGTTCTATTTCTTCTAATCAAAGTTTGCAGTTGGCTGAGAGGCATTCTGACACATAGTTTCATGGAGAACATCCCATGTTGGAACACAGCAGTGGCCAGAAAGCATTCAATACCTTTGCTGATCAATATTAAGACTGCAAAAAGCATGTCAAAATACCTTAATTTGAAGCTTCTGAATGGTGTAACCAGAGTTCTACAATCCTACCTCTCAACTTCTTAGTGTTAGAAATTTGGACAAAGCCTGACGTAATGGGGAGGGGCAAAAGCCCAAAAATAGGGACAGATTTTAAATATTGCTCTTATAAACATGGAAACTTACTAGAATAACAGGATTTGTGTTAACATGCATTTTCTGGAAGAATTAAAGTCTGAAAATCAATATGTCATTATTTAGTGACTTCACTCCTCAGATCATCACAGTCATTTGCCAGAAAACCACTACTTTTAAGGAACAGACCAAAAATATGAGGCAAAAAATCTGGACATTCTGTGAAAATCTGGACAGTTGAGAGGTATGCCTACAATTAACTGGTGCCAGTGACCTGAGGATATGGAGGTTTAGTACTAGTAAAAATCCTGTAAAAACAACATTTCTGTTGCTATGATATCAAGTTTCAGAAATAATCCAGATGAGAAACTAGTGTCATTCAACTTTTTATTCAGCCAAGATATGTACCTTCATCTTACAGTAGACTTCTTCAGATGTGAGATTTGTTAAAACATGAAATCTCTTTTTATACAGGATCATTTATGCAATGGAAGTGACAAAGATCCAACCACTCAATCAGGGGTAGTTTCTCAGGGTAATAAACCACCCCTCTAGTCAGCCTTTTGAGCTTTAAATACCTTAATTTGAAAGATTTCTTCAACAAAAGTATTGGATGTATAACTGAAATTTTATATTGACAGAAGTAGGTCTCAGTAGCTAATAAAATGTGGGTAACTGGAGTTAATTGTAGATGTTTTCACATTATCTTTATTTTGAAACAAAATAGTGCAGGCTTCAAGCAGTATGTAGTTACAAACAAAAATATTGAAAATTTGAAGTGAAACACACTTGTGAAAATGCTTTATTTTCAATGTTGATTTCAAATTAACCCCCCAAACTGCTTTTTAATTATATGCATTTAGAGAATGAAAGTTACATAATCAGATCGGAATACCCATTATTAGATAAATGGCATTTATAAATCCTTCAGTCAGGACCTTTCATGTTGATTTCCATCTATATGCTGTTTAGTTATCTTAAAAAAATGGACTGAAGCTGTGAAAATCTTTATTTCTTTTAAAGTCTTGAGTTCAACCACCGTCACTCAGCAGAGATGATGAACAAAAAAAAAATGTTTCTACTTAATTGAAAACTTTCCAGAAACGTCCTTCTCCTAACCCACCCAGACACAGCAGTCTTCAAAATTATTTAAGCTGTCATTATCTCAGTTGTAGCTCTTAAAATGATAAAGTCTGCAGTTATACATCAGTAGTCATTAGTGTCCGGTAGTCCAAAAGCAATAATCACACCACTGACTTAAAAGGACTAATTGGCAACATTTCTGCAGCGCCATTCACACTCTTAATACCTTGCACCTGGAGCAGTCTCTCTCTTCATCCTGTCTTGGCTATGGCTGTTTGACTATTGAACCAGTCAGAGATCTGACTTCTGACACTACTGAATATTAATAATGTTTTGTAAGTACCATATCAAATATTTGTACCCAGTGAAAACTTATACCCACAGTCTTTTGACCACTCAGGATGTTCTTCAAGAACTAAAGTAGCAGCATAAGAAATATAAGCCCTTCAGTAGTTTTAAGCCACACCCAGGCTTTAGAGTACTGGATGAGAATTCAGTAATCAGCCACTTTGTCTGGAGTTTAGCACTTCAACATAATGCATTTACCGATTAATGCATCCTTAATCCCACTTTAAAACTTTCTCATTCATTCCATCTCTGACACAGCCTCTTTAACTCTTTGTATTATAGCAATAAAATGTTGATGTACTCACTTTAAAGGGGTATGGCATAAGAACAAATAATAGTCTGACAAATCACAAACTACCCTGAACTGGGAGGATTGAATCAGGAAATGAATGAAAGCATACCTTAACTGAATGGAAGGATATCAAACATATAGTCAGCTGCAAGCTGAGGAGTTATACATACTGAAGCATGTAGACACGTGCCCACTCATGCATTACTTGGGTTCATTAGATATCCCTATTTGCAATCCACACCCAGGGCCACAGGAAGTAGCAGATAGAGCAGAACATTCATGTTTCTCTTTTAGATTTTAACTGCTGTTATCTTGCAACTCCCTTTCCTTGAATCTGTGTGAATACCATAGGGTGGTGTACCACATTGGGTGAGTGTCAGGTCACTGAAAGGAGTTTCAATGAACGTAACCCTGCTACAAACAGGATGATGCATTGCTTTATGATTTTCTGCATCAAGGTGATCAGGTGCCTTTACTGAATAATATCTAGTTTTACTATCAGAACCCATATTGCATCATAAGTAATAATAATTTTGAAGGGTATAATGGGGGACATTGCAGTACACAGCAAACAAAATACATTGCCACTCAGCTGGCAGTCAGCACGGCAAGTGTAACCCACCAACAGCAAGGCAGATCTAATCCACAAATGGGCATGTAGGATCATTACAGCAGAAGTCAGAATAGAACTCTCAACCATGCAGTCAAGAAACAAACATATATGCACAAACCAAGCACCAATACTACAGAAATGATGACAAGTGTTTGTGTAATGGTCAAATAAGTATAAGAACTGCATATTTGCTCAGGAGATCTATGAAGCTGTTTTCGTATGGTCCACCCTTGTGAAGTGGGATAACCATTGCAGTCCTTCATTCTCATGTTAAAAAGCCTGTTTTGAGGCTATTGTTAAAAAGTAGCTTAAGTAGTCCTGATAGGTCATGTTTCAAGCTATTTAGGAGGCATCCCAGGATATTTTTGGGGCCTATTGATGCTGTGTTTTTAGCTTTAGCAAGCACTGCAATGACCTGTTCCCTGTTAATAGTTGGGTGGTTATGTTAGTAGGTATTTTATTTACAGAGAGAGGTGGGAGGGAGTGGGGGGTGAAGTTTGAGCTGAACTTGTCAACCAGCAAATTCACTATCTTGTTCTACTCAGTGAAGGTGGCACCACTGACCACCAGATCAGCACACTGATGTGTTCTGCCTTTGAAGTTTGAGACATAGCTGTAGAAGGCCTTGTGGTTGTCTTTAGCCAATGAGGCTATCTTAGCCTTATAACTTGCCTTGTTGGACTTAATTAGTCCACATAATTTCATGTTTAATTTAATTAGAGTGCTCCTTTCATTATAGATGATTTTACCCATGACTTTTTTCCTTTTGTTATATACCCTATTAAGGTTAGGATTCTGTTAGTGTGGTTTGTTTTCAGAGTTTGTTTTGGGCCTACTTCTAGTAGGTATAGTAGCCTCTATACAACCATTTACTTGGTTGTACAGGGTTTCTCTGAACAATTCCACATGGGTTGCTGTGAACTCGGGGTTGGAAAAGGATACTGAATTTTGACAAACTGTTGGTTAATAAGATGTAGTTTCCTTTCTCCAGTAGGTCTGTATATGAGCTATTGGATTCTAGAAACATAGAGGGTGATTTATACCTTGCTAGGATATGGTATGAGACTTTATCTATGATGATTTGGACATGGATAAATTCTAGGGCATCATTCTGTTCAACCATCATAAAGTCGTGCTTGTTGATAATATTATAATGAGAATCCTCTACCTTTTGCCCCTGTCTATGCAGCTGATAGTCTAAATGTGTGGAAGGCACTGAAGCCTTGCTCTATTGGGTTACTTTTTGCTGATATAAACCATGTGTCAGTAATGGTACAGATTTCTATACTCTCCAGAGTGATGGGAGCTTGTAAGATGTGTGTTAGACTGAGGGTTTTCACTTTATTCTTAGTGATTTTACTATAGTGCATTAAGGTGGAAAAATAGGCCTGAAAATGTAGAGTCAGACTTGCGTTTTCATGTAGGTATGCATTTTCAGGGAAAGACAGATCAGTAGAAAGGGAACGATAATCTTGCTGACTAAGCATGAGATGTGCAGAAATAACAGTTCTCAAGAGATAACTACAGAATGTTGCTTTCTCAAGGGAAAGATATGTGTACTTGTAATGGAATGCTAGATAAAGAATAGACAGTTAGGCACATGCAAGACAAGGCTTGATAACCAAGGCTAAAGAAGCATGTAAAACATTGCAAGATTTTGGTTTTATTAGGAAATACTTCAGACATGGTCAGTTGAGTCAGTTAAGTTAGTTTTTGGACTGATATGCAAAAGGTCTTTGCAGTCCAGACACTCAAGCCTGACTACCAAAGTCAGATCAAATATCCAGCCTTATTCAGGAGGAAAAGACTGTTTCAGTTAATATTATTCAGGAGCATCAGAATATATGTGCAGAACCTTTGGATATATTTATCAGCACTATTACTGTTATCCAGAATTCCAGAATATTATGTTATTTAGATATTGTTGATCTTCGCTGTACATAATAAACTATTCTTAACTAAACTACAGTTTGCAAATGTAATTATGTAAGGTACAAGAAGACTTGGCTTATAAAGTAGAGACTGGCACCTGTTCAGCACAAGTTTGGGTAATTAACAGATAAAAATATTCATTCTAGTCTCATTCCAGTTAATTCCAATATACTATGGTCTTATCAGTTCTTTCATTGATGAAGCTACCATCAAAAGTCTCAAAAAACATCAATGGACCAGTAATACTACAGAAAGTCTACATACTTCAGCAGTGTTCCTTCAGAGTATGAAAGACATTACCCTGTTAACAACATACTTCACCATCTCCACAAACTTTCAGGTTTCCTGTGTAACCTTACACAGCCAAAAATCAAGGAAAGTTTAAAAAGCTGCAGATGGCAGGACACATTAATTATAAAGTTACACAAGAATTCATACAGGTTTTAGCAATGTCAGATTAGAAAAGTTTAAATATATCAGTAAAGGTCACTGGTATAAACATGTCAACCAATACTTCTATAGTAAAGACATGAGTAAATGTTTCATTTAAAGATAAAAACTGGGTAAAGTAGTCTAAAAAAATCATGTTCCAGAAATGTTCATTTAAAGTTAAAGGTTATTAGTTCAGGAATGTTACATCTTTTCAGGCACAAAAGGGGTAAATCACAGAAACACACTGCAACAGACACACTATCTCATGAGTCACAGAATGAGTTGGCTTATATCAGCAATTCTTATTTACAATCTTCAGACAGCAGTATAAATGTTACAGCATATGTAGTTCAAGATACAGAGTTAAGTCATAGTACAATTTCAAATATAAATGTACAAAATGTAATAAATCCTAATTTACATGTAATTCAAGTTACATTCCAGTCACAGTATGGTGAATACAGGCGTAAACACAGTCAGTGTATATAATATGCAAATGTAAAGACCAAATAGAAGGAAAACTTTTGTAATGTCTCAAGCTCACATTATTTCACATACAGATGTTCAGAATGTAATAATTTATAGTTTGCCCTGGTCCCCTTCAATAAACACATCACACCAAATTATATTTGACAACCTTTATTAAACTTCCATAAACATAACTTTATTGACCAATATTTTAATTTATTAATCACAGCATAAACATTCATATGACTGTTAAAAAGGGCAACGTGACCTCGCTCACCCTGACCAATCACAGTATAACATCCATATAACTGTTAACTAGGGCAGCGTGACCTCACTCACCCTGACCAAATAAGCAGTGTCCTTACCTCCACTCACTTATTTTACTTACCAAGCAGCATCCCATTTGTCACTTTCATTTCCCACATATTGAATTAACATCCAACTAAATAAGCAGTGTCCTTACCTCTGGTCACTTACTTTTACTTATCAAGCAGCAACTAACTGCTCACTTTCATTTCCCAGCTCATAGAAATAAACATCCAACACCAGAGGGGGAACAGAAAGGGACAAGTCTGCCCCTTTTCTCCGCCTACCCAAACTTAGAAAATAACCACACAATCTCCACTGTTCCAAAAGGCAGGCAGGGAGGGTAGGTAGCAAGTTCATGCAAAAATGTGATTCCTTATTCAGTTACACTTGCATAAAACCCATTGAGCCCCTCTATACACTTACCTCATTTCTTCCCAATCCTCCTACATTCCCACTGATCTCTTTCATCCCCTCCCCCAACTAGCTTTCTTCCCCTCCAGTCTTAATTCCCATTACCTAATTCCCAAATGGAGATGTCTCTGGACAAATTGATTTATCAAACCTCATTTGTCTCAGTCCCCTTCAATAAACACATCACACCAAATGACAATTGATGACTTTTATTAAACTTCTATGAATGTAACTTTATTGACCAGTATTTTCATTTATTAATCACAGCATAAACATCCATATAACTATTAACTAGAGCAGCGTGACCTCACTCACTCTGACCAATCACAGCATAAACATCCATATAACTGTTAACAAGGGCAGAATGACCTTGCTCACCCTGATGAAATAAGCAGTGTCTTTATTTCTGCTCACTTATTTTATTTTCCAAGCCTGCCCCTGTTGTCTGCCTACTCAAACTTATAAAATAACCACACAATACCCAGTCTTCCAAAAACAGGGAGGTAGGGCGGGTAGCAAGTTCATACCAAACTGTGATTCCTTATTCAGTTATACTAGCATAAAACCCATTAAGCCACTCCCTACACTTACCTCCTTTCCTCCCTCCCAGTCCTCCTGCATTCCCATTTAACTCTTTCCTCCCAACTAGCTTTCTTCCCCTCCCCTCTTAATTCCCATTAGTATTTCTACCTAACCTACAACTGAAGATGTCCCTGGACAAATTGGTTTGTTACGAAACTTCATTTCTTGCTTTCAGAAGCCAGTGCAGATATTACATTGAGGGTGGATAAGAGGGATCAGAGTGCAGATTTTGATCATTCTGATAAATTAAACACCAACATAAATGATGTATAGACTTCATGGCAAAGTAAAGAAGAAATGCATACCTTAACCCAAGTCAATGTTTCAAGGCAAAATAAAGAAAAAACACATTCCATAGCTCAAGTCAGTGTTGTTGCTACTTCTATAACAAAGGATTTTCAGCTTATCTATAAAGGGTGTGGCAGTCCAGCACCAAACATGATTATCTGTCATTGTTTAAGATTAAAAGAAATTACAATAGTTTCATTGTTTGCAGAAAACAAATTATGGAATAATGTACTGATTAATACAGACAAATCAATTGTATTTACAAATTTACTGATACTAGAGGACATGAATGCAGTTTTGTCAGGATTTAAAGGGTCAAAAATTACAGCAGTTAGTTTGAAGTGTAACAGCTCTGTACTAGCTATAGACATGTCATCACAGTTATATGTTGTTTTAGACTTCACTAACACGATTTTATGGAAAAATAAAAATGCTACAGAATGTACAGTGGTGCACAGAGATGATACTTGTAAGAATTTGCCTGTAGTAGATTGTGCAGATATGCAGAATTTGAAGAATTGTTTACAACAGGAATCTGCAGATTTATGGGTTAAAGATAAATAAAATTCAGTTCAGCTGACATAGCTGAAGTGCTCAGAAAAACATATTGGAAATGTCCAGTGAAGAAAAAAGGCAACAGTATACCAGAAATGACAGTCAAGTTAATTCACAGAAGAAAGGGTTTACAGTTACAAATTTGGCAAATTAATGTCATTGTTTGTTTAGCAGAGATTGTTAAGACCTTTGTATTATGGTAGTAAAGTTTTGCAATGCATAAATAATATCTTGATACAGACAGATAAAAAAAGCATTCATAGATATTCAATGATGTTTTGCTAGTTTACAGAATGTAAACGTTAAAGTCAATTCTACATTTTAGAAGTGACAGTACAGTTAAAAGTTCAGATGCCATGCAAGAAAAGAGTGCATCGTAAATATTAGAGTTCCTATTACTTGATTGAATGTTTAGGTTAGCAAAAATCTAAATGTTGACCTGGTATTAGTGAAAGCAAAAAAAATGCAAGCGGATGATTTAACGCAGGCAAAGAATTCCCTTGGCCGTTATGCAGATTTTGCCCCTTTCCCCACTATAGAGTGATCTCGGAGTTGGTATATTTAGTTTATTTTGGTCTAAATTTATTTATTTATTTATTTATTTTTGCGGCTGAGGGAATTCATTCCCTATGTTAAATCAGCCAGTCTCTGTTTTAATTTACGATATTACCAGGTTGACGTTTAGGTATTCACTAACCTAAACTTTCGATTGGGTAATATAGATGCAAATATTATACATCATTAAAGCCACAGGTTCAACTCCATTGTTATACTTGTATAAAGGGCAGACAAGTAAAGTTACAGAATTAGATCAGTTCAACTCTGGTAATAAATGTGTATACTATATGAAGTAACTTCACATACAAGTATAAAAGACAGACTAGTGAACTTCCAGAATTATACTATAAGAAAAAAACTTCACGTGCTTGCATAAAGAAAGACAAGTAACCTTCCAGAATTAGATTAGTTCAACTCTAGTAATAAATGTGTCTATGTAAACAGTTCAAGATTCTATATAGTTCATGCAGAAACTGCAGTTTATCAGATTACAAGCCAGCTCAGAGAGTTGAATTAAGGACAGTATTGTATGCCATAAAACAGTATGGCAAAAATCTATTTAATACTCTTAGTGACAGTTTATGCAGTTGCAGTTCTTACTATTTAGTTCAGAAAATTGTAGACAGTAATGATAAATCCTTGCAGCATTCAGTAGTATTAAAAAACGAAAGACATCAGCTGAAGAAATGGCTATGTTAAGACAGTGGGTGAAGATTTACACACAGAACAGTATGTTATGACCCAGGGGTCATAGAGTAAATGTAAAAAGTTCAACATTTAAGATTCATTTTATAGAGTTGCAGAAATGCATAAAATGTTGAAATATTAATACAGTGTCAGATTACTATTTTCATTTCATTTAAGGTTATGACAGAAAAAACAATGCCACTGATGTTTCCATTTGATTTACTAATAAAGTTCCAGCCTTTACATTTCACTGTAATACATTATCAGTTCAATTACCGACTTGCAAGACTGTATTTATTAGTGACATTAGTTTAGTTCACTATAGTACATTATCAGTTTGCTTACAGACTTACAATGATTTATGTTTATTTCATGCAGAAAAATGTAAATAAAGTCAGGGCAGCAAGCAATGTATTTACTGGTAGCATTCGTTTAGATCAATATAGTACATTAACATTTGCTTGCACATTTACAAGAATTTATTAGCAGCATATGTTTATTTCACGCAAAAATGTAAATAAAGTCAAGTTAACAAGCAATAGGTTCATAGGTTCATAGGTTCATACTAGGCTATCTGCCCTAGGGCATTTATAAGCCTAGCCAGAGTTGTGTGGCTTTCACCACCCCTTAGGTTGAAGAATACTATACCCATTAGTTTGCCGTGCCTCTGTCCAGCAGTGATACAGAGATGATCCCCGGGGTAAACCTATGATCTCCCATCCACTGGTCAAGATTCCTCTTGAACAGAGCCAGCGAGGTGCTCTGTCTCACATGGACCGGGATTCTGTTCCACAGCATAGGGAGTCTCTGGGTGATGAATCTGTCCCTCCAGCACGTCCTATTTATATCCGTGTTGAGGTTTAAGTCTCTTGCTCTTGTGGCACTGGTGGATTTGGATTTTTTGAGGTGGAGCATGTCCATTAATTCCGGGTTGGACATGGCCTTGTATGTCAGGCACAGGTCACCTCTGAGCAGACGGTATGCGACTGAATAGAGCTGGAGTTTCTTCAGTCGGGCAGCATATGGCAAATTTTTAGCCCCTTTATCCTTTTGGTGAGGAACTTTTGGGGTCTTTCCAATTGCTGCAGGTGTTGGGTAAGAATGGGGCATTGTACTCAATCATTGGTCTGATAAGTGAAGAGTACAGGGGAACAATGACCTCCCTTGATCTGGATGTGAATCCCTTCATAATCAGGTGGGCAATGTAGAAGGTCCTCCTAACCACTTTGGCAATGTGAGTGTCAAAAGAAAGGTTACTGTCAACTTGGGTCCCCAGGTCCCTGATAACCTCTTCTGTGCTTAATGGATTGCCACCTATGTGGTAACTTGGGGTTATCTTGTTTTTACCAAAGGATATGACTATACATTTTTTGGCGTTTAGCTTAAGGCCATGGCTCTGGCACCAGTTATCCATTTCTATGAGACCTCTCTGAAGGATATCTGTGTCTGATGGATTTTCAACTATGGCGCCCAGTTTGCAGTCATCTGCAAACTTTGTCAGCCACAATCCTCCTATGTTTGCCTGCACTTCTGAAAAGTAGATGCCGAACAAGAGGGGGCCCAGGACTGAGCTCTGTGGGATACCGCTTGTGACCGGCTTGGAGTCTGACATGGCACCAGCAACTCTAACCCTGTGGGTTCTGTCCTTGAGCCAGTTTGCAACCCATCTTGTGACATATGGGTTTACATTTAAGCTGGTGAGCTTTTCTATGATACCCGAGTGGGGTATTGTGTCGAAAGCTTTTGCAAGGTCAAGGTAGGCTGTGTGAACTGGCTTACCCTCATCAATGGCCTTGGTGACTGTTTCAAAAAAGTCGACCAAGTTCAAGAGTTATTTTAAGGACCTGATATTGCTTTTTTGTCCTTTGCAGAAATAATTTCCAGGCTGATTTTAAATACAGTTAAGAACATCAGTCATAAAGCCTTGCACAAGAGGTGTAAGGACTAAGCAAAAAAGGACACTTGAAAACAACCTCCAATACCTCAGCAGTGACAGGGATAATGCATAGTAAGGCTTAAACTTGGCAAGAGATGTGGTGCACAAGGCAACTATCTACAGAAAATCTATGTATAACAGATGTGCATTTATGTAGATTAGAGTTAAAGCAAGTATGTACATGTTCTCATGTTTTCAGACAGGTGTATAACAGTATTAGTTTTTCATTTATGTTTTTATCTATGTTCAGATTTATCTGTGTTCAGGTAACACTGGCCAAAAGATATTCCTTTAGTATTAGTTTAGTTAGTTTTCAGAATATACACAAGTATATTTCAGTCAAAGATTCAGAATATAACATTCATACTCAGTTATAAGTTCAGTATAGTATATTTCAGTCAGATTTCAGAATATAACATTCATACTTAGTTACAACATACAATTATATCACACTTCACATGATTCAGTCATTAGTTTTAAGGGTAAAGTGACAGAATTATTTGTAACAGGCTTATTAAGATAAGTTATCTAAAGAATAAGTAGTAATAGTTATTCTATATACTCAAGGCATAACAGGGCAGATCCAGCCATCCATCCTTAATGCCTTTTCCCATTTTGTACATGGGGTTGGGGTGTCACTTCAGCAGTGACAATTATCTTGAGTCAAGGTGTAACACCTCCAGGTGGCTAGCTCTGGCAAGGCAGTTCATCCGTACTACTCACTCACACCTACAGCCAATTCAGAGTGTCCAGTCCACCTATTCCATGTCTTTGGAATGTGGGAGGAAACTGGATCACCTGGAGGAAACTCATGTGAATTCAGGGAGGACATGCAGAGTCTGCACGGAAAGCACCCCAGCTGAGAATCAAACTGGAGAACCTCTTGCTGTGAGGCAACAATTGTAACTGCTGCACCACTATGGCCACCCGTAACAGGATATATACAATTTGTTAATTAATTTGCAGACTACAGTGCACTTTGCATAATTATTATACATTAGACAAAAAGCTAAAAGGACACTGACAGAGTATGAAAAGGTATAGATCTGAAATACAGAAAGCATAGGTTTTAGTAAACTATTAGAGTGCATAAATATTTACAGAATATTTAATTCACAATTTAAAAGGCAGACATCTATTACAACACATAGAAATTAAAAAGGTAGATGGAATTATTAACAAATCTAGCTGAAAATTTACAGACACAAGTTAATACAGTATATGGTAATTATGCTTCAAGACCAGTTATAAAGGTATCCCACTAGTGCCGATTTCAGTCAGTCTTCAGAAAATAGGCATCATGTTTGATAGGCTATATAAGGAAAAAGCAACCCACAAACTTTCTCACAATGCCTAAAGCTCACTGACTGGTCCCCGCTAAAAACGCTTCCACTAGATGATGCCTTATCCTATTTTAACCACTCATTCCTGATCCTCCTCAACCAACAAGCCCCCTCCCCCAGAACCAAATGCATCAAATCAATCCCGGCCCATGGTTATCAAATGAAACTAAACTGGTCATGTAACACAGGGACAAAAAATGGAAACAATATCAAAAACATAAAAACCCCAACTCTCTCCTAGAATTTAAGCAACTCTGAAACTACATAAAAAAGCTTATAACTAAGGACCGCAAAGCCCACTACTCCAAACTCCAGTCCTTGCACTCAACAAATCCCAAAAAATTCTGGGACTCCATATCATCCATTTTGCATTCTGGTAGTAAAGATAGCTCCTCTCTGACCTTGACACAACCACTCATTTTAACTCATTCTTCATAGACTGCATAGCCAAACTATCCTCTTCCTTCCCACCCCCTCCTCAAGCCCCTCCCACCAAAACCTCCACCTTAATCAACTACCCCCTTCCAGATCCTTCTTCCCTTCTCCCATTTCCACAACCACTGTTAAAAGACTTCTCCTCAAACTCAAACCCTGTCACAATGCACCTGACAACCTCCCACCTACCTTCCTCAAACAATCAGCAGATAGCATTGCCTATCCTATCTCAATTCTCATAAATAGATCCATTCAAGAATCATACATTCCATCTATCTGGCACCATGCTTACATCATCCCCCACCACAAAGGTGGCAAAAACTCTGAAACCACCAACTTCAGACCTATTGTTATTCTTTCCCCCTTTTCTAAAATTCTAGAGAAAACCATCCAAGCACAATTCATGACACACCTAACCCAAAGCAACGTTCTATCCCCCTACCAACACGGCTTCCGCCCCAGCCACTACACCATGACTGCCCTTCTTTCCTTTCTGGAAACCATCAACCGTGAACATGATTTAGGCAAATTTGTATCTACACTATTCCTAGATCTGTCAAAAGCCTTTGATACCATCTCTCACACCCTACTCATATCCATACTCTCCACTCTACATTTCTCTTCCACCACCATAGCCTGGTTTTCCAGCTACCTGTCCAACCGCCAACAAGCTGTCCAATGGTAAACTTCAACTTCTTCCTTCCTACCTACTTCCACAGGCATCCTTCAAGGCTCTGTTCTTGGCCCTCTACTCTTTAACCTATTCATTAACAACTTCCACCCCTCCATCCCAGAATTGTCTGTCATCCAATATGCAGATGACTCAACAATCATCTGCTCAGCCTTCTCTCCCTCTGATCTCCTAGCAAAAACCCAATTAGTCTTCTCACAACAGAATCGAGGATGCAATCCAACCACTTGGCTCTTAATGCCAAAAAAAAAAAAACAAATGAATGTTATTTTCTCCTTCCAAAAACTCCATTATTGACAAAACCTCTTTCATCATACAGAGCCAGATCAACACCCTCCTTGAAATTGTTCCCACAACAAAGCTTCTCGACATCATCATAGATGAACTAAAATTTGATACCCGCATCCACTCCGCAATCAAAAAAACCCACCTAAAGATTGGCCTCCTCTACAGACACAGCTGCTTCCTCAGCCCCTCTAGTCGTCAAACCCTAGCATCCACCTTCCTGCTCCCCTCCCTTATGTATGGTGCCCCTCTGTTTACCAATCTCCACCTTGGCTTACGTTCCAAACTTGAATGGTCCTACCATAAGATCTGCAAATTTGCAACCAATTCTAAATACTCATCCCACCACTGCCACGCCCTCCTCTCCCTCAGTTGGCTTGAACTACCCAACAACTACCTCATCTACCTTCAACTCACCATTGCCCACAAGCTCATCTTTAAACCTACAAACTTCCCATCTCTCGCTACATCCTTAAAACCCTATATACCCAACCGCCCACTCAGATCCACAAACCAAAATCTCCTTCCGGTCCACAAACCCATATGACCTCCTGGCCATCTACTAATTTCCTACTCCTTAGCTAAACTGTGAAACTCTCTCCCCCCTCACATACGCAACCTACTAAACCATACTAATTTCAAATCTTAGCTATTCTCTCATCTAACAGGAAAATGGGAATGCCCATGTCATGCTCCAACATAAACCCCTCTCTACCCTTTCTTTCTTCCCTGCTCTGAAATCATCACCTGTCATCACTACTATTGCCTCTTGTCATCCTAAAACATTCTCATCCCTTACCTGGGACTGAATTGCCCTGTTATCTAATGTACTATACTTTCAATAACAAATAGTTTTGGTGCTTCTTTCATAAAAAAATGGTTCATCTAACCACAAATGGATTGTAGCTATGTTTTAAAAGTTAACTCACTTAGAGCTTAAGTCACATTTTGTTCTTCTGTTAATGTTGAGTTTACCTAACCTGCAAAAGTCTAGTAATCCTCATGTTCTTCAGTGTTAACTCTCTAAATGCTTATTACGTAATGTATTCTTCTTCTGTGATGTTTAATTGTTCTATATGAACTCTTTGTTATTTCTTTGTAACATTTAACTTGGAATGTCTTGGAGCTTTTCTCCCCGGGCCTCCACTGAAAAGGGGCTCTTTGTGGCCCAGTGGACTTCCCCGGTCATCAAACTTAAAAATAAAATAAATAATAAATAAATAAATTAGGAAATTGATGAAACTATACAATGTTTAAAAAAATTTAAATATAAGGACAACTGGGAAAGGTTTCACTGCTATAACAGAGAGACATCATGATACAAAGACACCAGTCCATAAGGTAAAAAACACAGGCAACAGTCAGTGTAATTTTTTACCATTACAGCATATAGCAATAGGGAAGAAAAAACAGTCAGGGTTAACAGTTTGTAATCTATCTAACTTCACTGGAGACTCACAGACAAGTTGATGATGTGCATGACATTGTCTGTATGCTGTTTCTGGAACAGCAGGGTTGAAAGAATTACCTTGCCTAATCCTAATCATTTTTAGAAACCACAGAATTAAAAGGCACTGATTTTCAGAATAATGTGCAAGTTTTAGATACATCACATATGCATCACAACTTAGACTTCAAGACTCTAAAGATTATGAATCTAGGTAATGGGGTAATTGTTGGAGCGGGTATATTTCTTCCATATGGAGCTGTTAAAGCTTCATTTATTTATTTATTTATTTATTTATTTATTTATTTATTTATTTTATTTTACATTTGTTGACCGGGAGGATTCGACTGGATAAATGTCCATTTTCAGTGGAGGCCCGGGGAGAAAAGCTCCAGAGTTAGTAAATATACAAAAGCATACAGAGGCAAGTAAACAACAAACAGAGTTGTTTCACATATACAGAGGCAAAGTACAATTCATAACATTTTAGAAGTACAAAGAGAGAAAAATACATTTTGGCTGCACATTATAGAGGTACTTAGGCAAAAAGAAAAAAAATATTGTAGCTGCAAATAGTAGTAGCAGGACACAGTTGTAAGACCAGTAATTTCTTCTTGAATTTCTGAGAGTATGGATAATTTCCCCATAGAGTTTGCAAGAATATAGGAGAACTGCTAGTATTTGAGGTTTGCATATTAAGAGTAGTAGTATTTTTAGTAAATTAGTACTTGGGAGTTGATAGAGAAAGTCCTAGGTGAAAAGCAGGTGCAGGGGGTTAACCTGGGGGGAAGACATGGGCATTACCTATTGGTAAGTAGGTGTTCCTTTAGTAGTTGTTTAAACTTAAAGACAGAATTTGCTGAAGTAATATCAGGGAGCAGTGAGTTCCAGATTCTGCCTATGTAGTTAGGAAATAGGGAGTCTCCTGCTGAGTTGTTGGATCTGGTGATTTTGATTAAGGACCTGTCACTTGAGCGTAGTTGTCTTGGGTTTTCATGTATTTTAAGTAAATTAGATAGTGTGGGTATTTTGTCTAGATATAATAGGAGTTTTTTAGCGAAAATTATTTGGTGGAATGTAATGAGATTTTGAAGTTCAAGCCAATTTAGTTGGTATATTGAGTGACAATGATGGGAACGGTAGGGAGCATTTGTAGCAAGTCTGGGAATTTTTTTGTAACGTGTGTAGTTTTATAATTTCTGTTCAGGATAGGTTGGTGAAGATGGGGGCAGCATATAGAAGTGTGGATATTAGAAGAGTTTGAGCCATGGTAATTTTAGTCTGTTGATTTAGGTATGTTTTATTTTTGTACAGACTGCCTAGTTTTCTGTGTATGTTTTTGGTGGTTAGATTTATGTGTAGGTCAAAGTTTGTTGTCAATTGTAGCACCCAGTACTTTTGTGTGGGCGTCTGGGGAGATAACGGTACCATCACTAAACATAATGCTAAAAGAAACAGTGTCTAAGTTGGATTTATTTGCTTTAAAGATTAGTAGTTTGGTCTTTTTTGGGTTCAGTAACAAGATTTTACTGAGAAACCAAGCTTCAGTGGTTTTGAAGACTTGTTGGGTAGTGGAAAGGAGTGTGAGAGGGTTGGTGGCTGAGCAGACTAATGTTGAGTCATCAGCATATTGTATGACAGTTGCATCTTGGGTGATCTTATTCAGATCGTTGATGAATATGGAAAATAATAGAGGGCCTAAAATTGATCTCTGTGGGACTCCAGTTATAATAGGGAGCATTGTGGATAGTTTGTTATCCCACCTGACTGCTTGCTGTCTACCTATTAGGTAATTTTCAAACCAGGCTAGTGAGTTAGCAGCTAGTCCAAGGTCAGAGAGGGACTCAAGAAGTTTGGGATGGTTGACCATGTTAAAGGCTTTAGATAGGTCTAGAAATATGGCTGATGTTAGATTGCCTAGATTTCTGTTCTGGTTGATTAGGTTGGTGAAAGAGAGGATGGCAGTTGTACTGTGGGATGATCTAAATTCATGCTGGGTAGGTGTGAGAAGTTGTTTTTTAGTAGGTATTGCATAAGTTGGTGGTGAATACATATTTATAATATTTTGGCAAGAGGTAATAGTATGGCAATAGGGTGATAGTTGGTAAGGTCTGTACAGGTCCCACCTTTGTGTAGTGGGGTGACATATGCTATTTTCCAGATTGTTGGAATTTTGCTTTCTATTATTGATCTGTTCAGGAGAATTGATATTGGGTAGCCTATTTCATTAGCAGCTATTTGAAGGTATTCGGCTGGAATATTGTCAGCAGCTAGGCTAGTTGGTTTGAGTTTACCTAACAGTCTTTTTATATAATCTGTGGGAATAGGTTTGAATTGGAAGGTGGTATTGATATTGGTAGCAGACTTGGGGTTGCTAGTAGTAGGTGTTGTTGGGTTGTTGATGAACCAATTTTGAAATGGTTTCTATGAAAAATCTATTAAAGGCTTCTGGAATTTCAGTGCTATCCTTTAAAGTGGCTGATGTTGGTGTACTCAGTCTGCTGGGGTGGTGTAATGAATTTAGTCCTGCCCAGAGTTTTTGGGGGTTGTTTTGGTGTCTATTTTGCAAATTTAGAAAATAGTTCCTTTTGTCTAGTAGGATTAGTTTTTTGTTTTGTTTCTGAGTTTTTGGAATTCTTGTTTGGTTACTTTGGTTTTATTGGCTCTCCACTAATGTCAGGCTCTATTTCTTTGGGCTATCATGATTCTAGTGGTACTTGTGATCTAGGGGGCTATTTTAACATTTGTTTGCTTGTGTGAGGTGGGACATGGGTGTTTAGGAAGGTAATGTTTAATAGCTCAACTGCTTCATCTAGTGGGAGGGTCTTTAGAAGATTCCAATTTTGGTATTGTAGTTCAAGTTTAAATTTTGTTATGTCAAAGTTTCTTTTGTTTCTAATGGTCCAGGTTGGTGGTTTAGAGTTGGTGTGGGATTTGAATTTTAGTAGGAAGGTGGGCTGGTGGTCACTGAGGTTGTCTGGTAGGACACCTGCTTGATAGAACGTATTGGAATTGTTTATTAGGCTCCAGTCTAGGAGGCTTTCTTTGCTTTTATTATTACCTAGCCTTGTACTGGAGTTAATGATTTGGGAGAAATTATACAGATTTATGAAGCTGGAGGGACTGGAGCTAGAGCATGTATGCCAGTCTATGTTAAAGTCACCTAGGATAATTGTTTCTTGGGGTAGGTTTTGATTTGTCCAATGTAAAAGGGCTTCTAGGGTAGGGATGTTATTACCTGGTGGTATGTATTCTATTATAATATTTATAAATTTTTTGTCGGTTAGTTCAAGTTTGGCTAGTAGTAGTTCTGAGGGCATTAGGGGGAGTATAGGAGGGTCAATACTAGTAACCTTTAGGTTGTTTTTATAGAGTAATGCTACCCACCCCCTTTTCTGGAAAGTCTATCATTACGTATTACATTATAGCCTGGGGGGAGGAATTCGCTGTCGGGAGTAGTAAGTTTTAACCAATTTTCGGTTAGGGATAGTAGATGTGGAGAATAGGTGTCAGAGTATGTAGTAGATTTATTTTATTATTAATGCTATGTATGTTTAAGTTCAGGAAAAGTAGGCTATTCTTTGGTCTGGAGAGTAAGGTTGAGTTATTGGATGGGGGTGGGGAGGGGGGGGGTTGTGTCAGGGTCTGGGCCTGGATTAGGGTGTATGTCACCTGCTAATCTTAATTGATGACTGATATGGTGAAGGAGTTTTGATAGTTTAGCAAGAATGTGTAGGTACTTATGTGTGGAAAGTGATTTTGTGGTTATTTGAAAATTACATAAATTAGCCAAGTTGCTGGAGGTATTAGTTGATAGTACCCTTGAGACCATAAAAGACATCACTGTCTATCAGGACACATCTGCAAATTATGAGTGAGGTGGCATAAAGTCTGTATATTCAAACTACATTACAGTAGTTAGTAATACAGATATTTATTTATTTATTTATATTTTTATTTAACATTTGTTAACCAGGAAATTCCGACATGGAACGAAGCCAATTTTCAGCGGACACCCCGGGAGAAATGCTCCAGATGAATGTCTTTGTAACATAGGAGGAAACCGCAGCATCCAGAGGAAACCCACACAAATGCAGGGAAACATGCAGACTCCACACAGAAGACACTCCAGCTGAGAATCGAACCAGAGAACCTTTTGCTGTGAGGTGACAATGCTATCACTGGGTAACTATAAAAGAAGGTCCACGTAAAACTTTCATCAGGGACCTCAGGGAGAGCTGTTAGATTGATGGTTTTCACTTTATTCTTAGTGAGTTCACTATAGTACATTAAAAAAGAATAATAGGCCTGAAAATATAGTCAGATGGGTTTTCATGTTTGCATCCAGTTTCAGGGAAAGACAGTTCTGTAGAAAGGAAAAGATAATCTTGCTGCCTGAGCATGAGATATGCAGAAATAACAGTTCTCTAGGTAAAGCTACAGAATGTTCCTTTCTCAAGGAAAGATATGTGTACTTGTAATGGAATACTAGATAAAGAATAGATAGTTAGGCACATGCAAGACAAGGCTCGAAAACCAAGGTTAAAGAATCATATAAACATTGAGTCAGTTAAGTTAGTTTTTGAATTGATATGCAAAAGATCTTTACAGTACAGGCACTGAATACTTAAGTCAGGTCAAATATCTAGCATTATTCAGAAGGAAAAGACTGTTTCAGTTAATATTATTCAGGAGAATCAGAATATATGTGCAGAACCTTTGGGTATATTTATCAGCACTGTTATCAGCACTGTTACTGTTATCCATCATTCTAGAATATTGTGTTATTTGTATATTGCTGATCTTCACTATACATAATAAAGCATTCTTAACTGAACTACAGTTTGCAATTGTTGTGAAAGGTACAAGAAGACTTGGCCCATAATAGAGAGACTGGCACCTGTTCAGCACAAGTTTGGGTAATTAACAGATAAAGATATTCATTTCAGTCTCATCCCGGTTAATTTCATTATACTCCAATCTTATCAATTCATTCACTGTGAAGTTTCTTGGTGATGCTCCTAGCACTGAGTGCTAATACCTTTAAGTTTCTTTGGATTTTATTTGCTATGTTGATAGTTTTGTCAAATGTGTCTTCTAAACCATATTCACTTAACTGCACTGCAAAGATTGTAACATTATTAACTGCACTGATAAGTCAATCCCTATGGGGAATGAACCCACACACTCAAAAATCTACATTACAATGACTGCCTGTAGCTATACAGCTACCTCTGCTGCTGTAGTTAAATTGCCTGATTTCATATTAACAATTGTAATTGTTTTAATGTCATTTCATCTGCAATCCTCACATATCTGTAAAGCATAACTTAGTTTATGTTCATATGAGGTGATACACATTTAATAATGACGTTATGAAATTAAATGTATATATAATGAATAATGTCAAGCTCAAAATTCTTCTACATATTATACTCAACAAGAAGGAATAATCTCATAGCCTTGAGGAGAATGTAAGAATGTCTGGTCATCCATAGCCTACTTGCAGTAGATGCTTATGCACAATGACACATATATGTCTATACATATAAATGGAGCATTTGTACATCCTAGAGAAAATACATAAAAAAGTATTGCACATGCAAGAGAATATAAAAGTTTATGTGGGTTTTGAAGCCACAGTCAGACGGCATCCCACACTACCCGTTGAGCTACTCGAAATGCCAATTTCTCTCTTGTATTAGCTGTTTTAAGTACGTACCATTATGTTCAAGAATTAAAGCACATAGACATTGACAGGTGCAGGAATATTATGCTACAGAATGCTGCATACATTAAAATTCAACTTTTGTCCAACTATGGATAATCACTGAATGCTCAGCCATACTTCTACTAATGATGTAATGTTGAATCTTATTCTACATTTCCTCACACTTACTGTCTCAATATATATCAGCGACCAGCATAACTGCACATGATTACATGTATAGATCTGCAATTGTAGGGCTACATACATATCTGCTGACCTCATCAGTTTCAAACATAGTAAATGTTTTGAAACATGAAGCGAACAAATCTAAGATGACTTCCCTGCTTAGTTTAGCAGAAGCAATTTGGTGTCAAGCAGGAATGGAAACCAAACTAGAAGAAGACAAAAATCAGGCAGTAAATGAGTGTGCCAAAAAAAACAAAACAAAAGTAAGAATATAAGGAGAAGGATCAGATGAGAAGGCAAGAAATGTGGAAAAGGCAAAAATATTGTTGCAAGTCCAGAAAACTCCTGGAAAAATATCATGTCGATCAGGATCTGACACAGGAATGGTTAAGGAAAGGTGAATTTAACTCATTATATCTGAGTGACGCTTCCAGGTGCATTTTCAGTTAACTCCTATTTAGGCCTCTAGGCATCAAATACCACTTGTTCATATTTGCATCAATAATTCTAAAGCCATGCTATGTAGAAGATTTTAAAAGATTTCATCTTAAAGCTTACACAATATCAAACTCAACTGCATTAATATTTGACCTCTGTCTAGTGCAGGTAAATAGATATTAACTGTTGTTTTTATGATATTTATATATATGATTTTCACATTTTTCTAAATATCTCAACAGCCATGTAACACAGACAGAACTACTTAACCTCATATATGAAAGCTCTCAGCTAGATGAATAAAATGCTGCTGGACAGTATGTGTGTTACTTGAGTGGTTATTGAGATATTGTAAGTTGTTTACAAAATATTACAAATGTAATGGTTAATGTGTTTACTGTGACTTATAAAATTTAGTTTAAGACCTAGAACCTAAGGAATACTACCACTATAAAAATTGTTTGTGCTGAAGAGTTTGCCATTTATACTTCTTTAATAATCCTTATGGTTCCAGAGATGTGAACATTTGTTTGAAATGTGAGGACATAATTTGATTCTGTGATAAGGCTTAGGCTCCACCCACTGTAAGTTACAGTGCAAATTGCCTGAGCTCTATTGGTGTGAATGATTTAAACGAAAACATGAAAGGCATACCTCTCAACCTCTTAGAGCAAGAAATCTGGACAAAGCCATCAAAAATGGGGGGGGGGGGGTAAAGGCCTATAAATAGGTACACTTTTTAACAATTGCTCTTACAAACTTAGAAAATTGATAGAATTGGCTTTGCATTAGCATGAATTTTCTGAAGGGTATGACATCTGAAACTCAACTATTTATCATTATTTTTTACTTCAACCCTCAATAATTTGCCATTTATTTGCCAGGAAAACACAATTTATGAGATACGGACCAAAAATATGAGGCAAAAATCTGGACATTCTGCAAAAATCTGTACAGTTGAGAGGTATGATGAAAGGTTAATATTAGCAGCCTAGGATAGTGGACTATGTGCATGTTGGTTTGCAAAGTTTACTTAGCATGTGGAAGAAACAAATAAATGCAGGTTCTACAAAACAGAATTGGAAACAGTTGCACATCTTGTTGCTGGTTGTGAGATACTAATAGCAGAGGGGCTGTAAGGCATAATGATGTGACAAGACTGTTGCACTGGGAATTGTGAAAACATTGCAATATTGAAATAGCTGAGAAGCTTTGGAAACATGAGCCACAAGGCATTATATAGAATGATAAAGTTTATGTCACAGGGGATCACCCATTACCAACAGTTCAAAAATAGATGTGAGTGTGAGTGTGACACCTGTGCACTGGCCCAGTAATCAAGGAGCCTCAATCCTCACCACTAACACCAGTGAGGGACATGGACATTGGGAGGATAACAAGTACACACACAGTAAGGTACAATTTCCTTTAAGAGCACACAGAGATCACAGTCAGTCTTGGTCTGGTTTCTCCCTTTCTCTATTTCCTCCAGATCTCCAATAAGAGTCCCCACTGGCACAGCTATAGGGTTCAAATCTCACCTGAGTAGTCAAGCCAAAATCTCCAGTACCCTCTCTGTCTAACCAGTGCTTTGTGCCCCTGCTCAAGTAGCTGACACACACACACTTTGAGATTTGATTTATATACAAACACACAGACACACCTGGGGAAGGCTGGCACAGGTTCACTAGCTATGTCCCCTTCTGCCCAGGCTATAAGGTAGTAATTACTGCCAACTACTCTTATCAGCTACTCTAAAGCCCCTTACCAAAGGATGTCCAATTCTACTGTGCAAAGTTATTATTATCCAATTGGTAAGTGTGACTGAGACTTGAAGGCTATTTAGGAGTAGCTTGTACAGTATCACCAAATACGTGCAAGTACTCTTAGAGCTTAAATTATTTCTACACAAAACTGCCACAGTTAAAAGGTTTAAAAATATTTAATAATAAATAATAAAAACACAAGACAATACTCATTAATTCAACACAGTAACAACAGAGAGGTCATAAATCACAGGAAATACTTTAAAACAACATTGTAGAACAGTCTGACATAAATATAGAAAACAGCTAGACTAATCTTGCTATATTCCTATCTCTAAGAGAAATACTAACATCTAAATCCTACTTACAGAGCAAAGCAGGTGCTGGTGAGTTAACAGGTCCAGGAAAATATACAAAATGCCCTCTCTTTCTGTCTGAGATAGTACTTAAATTGATAATACACATTAGTGCTGGATCATTTCAGATTACATCATTCTTGTCACCTCTTATTTAGTTCCCAGGCTCACAGAACTTCAAATTTAAGATTTCTTTTTTATCTGAAGCTGCCAGGAAGTCACAGAGCAATAAAAGACACTTTACATGTAAAACCTAGTAATTATCTGTGTATTAAGATAATAGAAAAAAAATCCTAGTGGAGACATCCAGTCTCTTAGCTTGAGATCACACACAGTCATAAAATTCTTTACTTCTTTTCTCAGAGTTTGCAAGTTAACTCTGTATGTCCCAATTACATTACATAGGCATAGAGTTTATACAGATTTCTGCTTTCTCCCAGCAGGGTGCACTGTGGTTACATTTTTGAAGCTCAGCACATAACACAGTTTTCTTACATTTGTGAAACAAGCCTGTGGATCATATTAATACTCACAATGACATAGAATTATTTACAAAATTCTGTCTAGCTTGGCTGGCAGACTCTCAGTTTATCACAGTGAGAAAAACAGATATAGTAGTCCATGGAAATATGACAAAAGTAGCACTGATCACTGAAATTGCTACATGCAGTGATTATAGTGTCTTACACACAGAGAGACTCAAAGTCATAAAATACTAGGACTTGCAGGCAGAAACAATGGCAATGTGGAAGAAGGATACCAAAACATTTCCCATAGTAGTAAGAACAATGGGTCTCATAAAAAAGAATTTACAGGCTTATTTAGATATGCTACTGATACACATAACTCTGTATGAATTGCTGAAGGAGTCAATTCTGGGCATATTGAAGATGCTGCAAAGAGCACTTCTGGCTAACATCAAAGAATGAAGCAATACTTCTTCTTTGTTTGGCTTTTCCCAGTTAGGGGTCACCACAGCGGATAACCTGTCCGCTCATGATTGGCAGTGGAGTTTTACAGTGTCGAGTTGCCAGCCCGGCGCCCATCCTTCCACAGAAGGCATACACATGCACACACTCACACCTAGGGCCAATTTAGAGTGTCCAATCCACCTACAGCATGTCTTTGGGATGTGGGAGGAAACCAGAGCACCCGGAGGAAACCCACGTGAACACAGGGAGGACATGCAGACTCCACACAGAAGGCACCCCAGCCAAGGATTGAACCAGAGAACCTCTTGCTGTGAGGCAACAACGCTAATGGCTGCACCACCATGGCTGCCCCGACAATACTATTTTCATGAATTTTAATAGTACTATGACTTAGGAATGGGGTCCAGTCCCATCATGGTATTAGAAACCCAAAAGACATGGAGAAATTAAAAACAGATAATAACACATGTGAAAAGTCCTGATAACAGAAATACAGTCAGGGCATTGTAAATATGTGTGCACTACAATTCACAAACTCTGTATACATCATTAAGTTTGCTGCTAGATGGAAAACCCCAGCTCTGGATGCAGTACCTAAGTTCTTGTTAAAAGTGTTAGAATCATTACATGAAGATTTAGCCCTGAGTAAGAACTACTTATATGTGCACCCTGAACAGACATCAACCTGGTTAACAACAGGAAAAATCATACTACGCCTTAAGAGTGAACCAGGGCGCTATACTAAAAACTATAGACCAATAACTTGCCTTCTGACAATGTATAAATTGTATACTGGAAATGATGCTGACAGAATTTACAGTCATTTAGAAGAAAACTCAATCATGAAATAAAACAAAAGGGTAATAAAAGAAAGTCATATTGAACAAAGGATCATTTGCTGTTAAATAAAGTCATAATGGAGAATTGTAAAAAGGGAAATAATTTATGTATGGCATGGATAGATTACAAAAAAGTATTTGACAACAATCTACACTCATGGATAAAGGAGTGCTTACAGATGTATAAGCTACACTCTACACTGATCAATTACATTGCAGTTACCATGAAACAGTGGCAAACCACTCTGCAGCTAAGCCATGATAAAGGACAAATTATTATCCCAGGGATAAAAATTTAAAGAGGGATATTCCACAATGACTCTGTTATCTATGCTCTTTTGTCTTGCCCTTAACCCATTAAGATGTCTACATAACAGATTAAGTCATGGTTACAATATGGCTCCCAGACAACAATGACGTGTAAAGACTTCTCATCTTCTTTTTATGGATAACTTAAAGCTGTGTAGTTCATCAGATGAGGAGCTGAAAGCACAATTGAAGTGGCCAAAAACGTTCTCAGATGATATAAGGATGTCATTTGGTCCTGATAAATGTGCAAAAGTAATGTTTAAAGCAGGAAAGCTGCAGTACAAAGACAATATCAGTCTGGGACAGGAATGTGATATAAACAAACTTTAGCAGGAGGGAATATATAAATATTTGGGGATTGATGAATGATGAACAATAAAACATGAACAAATGCAAACAGAACTCAATAAAGAATACTTTGGAAGACTAAAATCAATACTAAAAACAGACCTGATATCTAGGAAAAAAGTGCAAGCTATAAATGAATTTACTCTTCCTGTTCTAACTTACAGTTTGGGGGTGATTGATTGGACCTAAATGTTATTGGATCAGTTGGACAGGAAACAAGAAAAATGTAGCATGCTTATCAAATACCAAAATTATATTATCCCTCTTGGTGAAGGAGGTATGGGCCTCCTCGAAACTGATTACATGTGCAGATCTGCAATCGTAGGATTGCATACATATCTGCTGATCCTCATCATATTAAAACAGAATGAAAGTTTTGAAACATGAAGTGAACAAATGTAAGATGACTTCCATGCTTAGTTTAGCAGAAGAAGAATTTGGAGTCAGGTGGGAATGGAAAACAAACCAGAAGTAGACAAAAATCAGGCAGTAACTGAATGTGCCATAAAACAAAAGAAAGAATACAAGGAGAAGGATCAGATGAGAAGGCAAGAAATGTGGAAAAGGCATAAATATGGTTGCAAGTAACGAAACCTCCTGGGACAAACTCAGGATTTGATGCAGGAAGGGTTAAGGAGAGGTGGATTTAAACAAAAAATGAGAGATTAATATTATCTGCTCAGGATAGTGGACTGTGTACATACTGGTTTACAAAATTTATTGATCATGTGAGAGAAACAGACAAATGCAGGTTCTGTAAAACAGAACTGGAAACAGTCACACATCTTGTTGCTGGGTGTCATACACTAATGGCAGAGGGCCTGCATACTGAAAGGCGGAATAATGTGGCAAGACTGCTCCACTGAGGATTGTACAAACATAACAATTTTGGAGTAGCTGAGAAGAATTGGAAACATGAGCCACAAGACATTATAGAAAATGATGAAGTTTATATCACATGGGATCATCCATTATCAACAGTTCAAACAATAGATGTGAGAAAAGCAGATATAGTAGTCCATGAAAAGAAGACAAAAGTAGCATTGATCATCCCTACACCCAGTGACTACAGTGTCTTATGTACAGAGAGAGACAAAGTCATAAAATACCAGGATTTGCAGGCCGAAATGATGGCAATGTGGAAGAAGGATACCAAGACATTTACAATACTCATAGGAGCAATGCATCTCATAAAACAAAATTACAGGCTTATTTAGATATGCTACCAATACATGGAAATCCATATGAATTGCAGATGGAGTCAGTTCTGGGCATACTGCGGGTGTTGCAAAGAGCACTTTTGGCTAACATCAAAGAATGAAACAATACTAATTTGCCAAACTTTAATCATACCCTGACTTTAGAAATGGGGTCCATTCCTATCATGGCATTAAAAACCCAAAAAAGCTTGGAGAACTTAAACCGTATTGCAACACATCTGAATAATCCTGATAGCAAAAATGCAGTCAGGGCATTGTAAATATGCATGCACCACAATTCACAAACTCTGTATACATCATTACATTTGCCTGAATGTGACACAGATACTGAGGACTCACATATCATTCATGCACAATAACTTTTTAACGCCTGCAAAGTGTAGAGATAAGGTGTTAGGGTGTAGAATATTTCACTTACTTGGGGATCTGGGGGCTGTCTGTGAGCATCACAAATTTTCCTTAGCAGTTGTTCCCTTTATCTAAAATGGTGGTATTCCTGCACTCCAGTAATGAAGATCCCAATCCAACTGAAAAGTCCTCAGGCAGTTCCAAATATTGATATGGGTGAAGTTCCTCTGGCGTGCCTGTATCCTCACCTTGTTTTGGACATACACCGCCAGTATCTGCATCATCTCCTCATCCATACAGTTTGATGCTCAGACAAGCTACAGTCTCCTGGCTGTTGACATCTTCCTCAAATTATTAATAAGAATTTGTTGAACTCCTTATGATAATTGCTCACTTTGGTACCACTCAGTTCACAGGTAGCAAGAGGATGATCTTGAAATATAGCATTGTCATCTTTTAAAAATGGCACAAAGAGGGTGGTAACAGACTTTTGATGGCCATCCAGCATGCTGTCTGCATGTACTCATACAGTGGTAACTATTGAGCATTTGTGCTGAGCTCTGTACCTTTATGATGAGCTACTGGTTAATGTGCAGAGATTCAAGAACTTATGCAGATGTCTGTGGACATGATTCCAAAACATTCTATGCTATTGAAGCTAATTAATTATGTATTGTGCAAGTACTACTTAATAGTTGTATATGCTGAGGTGCTCATATTGTTAGGTATTCTTCCTTTACTCTGCACATGTGAAAGATAAGCTTTCATAAGGTCAGACACTTGTGTTTCTACATTCACAAATTGAGCTTATCCATGTTCAGAGAAAGTCATGTAGTCCTGTGTGTACCATTTTATATCACATTATACTGAGAATACAATTTTAAGTCATTGGTAAATGATCATATAGTGAGATAAAGGGTACAGACTGGCTTACTGCCATATGTAGGTGTATCGGCCCACTTCCATCATTCCTCAGCCTACTGTGGCTATGGATGGATTCCGACCATATTCACCAGGAATATAGGTCTGTCTGTTAGTTCATAGCACTGTTTGTGGATAATGACAAGTTATGAAAGGGGCCACAAGCTGTACTTATGAAGTGTTGTTTGCAGATATTGAGTGTTACTCAAGCATTCTATTGGATGGTCCTGTCGCATTCTGTGGGACTTCATGGACATCATCAGTCTCAGTCTGTATTCCTCTTACTGTGGGGATATTGAGACATAACTTTTAAGATGTAGATGTACATTTATTCCTGAAGTGCTGTGATGCACACATTACTCACTTTTTGGGTCACATGTTATTCATATGCATGCCCAACACGGTAAGTCAATATCACCATTCCAGTTATGTGTAATTAGTGAATTATCAGACTTTTTCACTTATATTCTGCTTCATTCACCCTTTTTTGATGTATATGACATGCATCATATCTGTATTTGTAGCACGTCTACTTACTGCCTCCTCCACCAGCCCATCCACTGAGCCTGAGGAGGGATGTGATGTGCCTCATCCAGAATGTACAGCCAATGACACACAGCCTCTGATAGGTGAGACAGTCTGACTCGGCAGTCTAATGATGTCAGGGCATCAGATATTGGTCATGATGATGACCTTGAGCCTCTGTCCTTGGCTGAGTCTGAGAGCAGTGGTGACTCTGCCCCTCAATGGATGTTAATGTCCAAAAGACTGCACATCAGCATGTGGCTGATATGGGTGGATGTATATCTGATGAAGTATGCCTTGTCTTACTGGGGCATGAACATTGCCAGTGACATCATGGCAGTGACCTGCATACAATTGCTCATGTTACTGATCATGTAGAACACAAGCTATGTGTGTTACAAGAGGGCCAGGAATGTGCAGGCACGGGGATGTCATGGCAGGATGGCTGTACAACATGATAGTGTGGTATTTGCTCCATGCTCTTTTGAAATGATTGTTACAGCAATACTTGAGAAATATTATAGTACAAACCAGGTGTTACATGCCCTGGTAGTGGGGGGAGAGACATATGACCTCTCACAAGACCCACAGCTGGCCCTCATCTATCAATGTCTGTACTGCAATGTGCACACACATCTGCTGTTGTTCACCATGTTCAGAACTTGGCAGTCATGTCCCAACGTACCACTCCCACAGAGTCCACAGTGTTTCACACTTCACAGTTCGGTCACAACAGCATCACGGGTGTTTCTGGACATTGCAGGGGCAGCAAGGACCATGGTGTGAGCTGTCAGTGTTGACACCCTCAACTCTGTTAATGTAACACTAACAATTATCTCATTGTGTGTCCTACTGTTTCACCCTGACCCTGTGGCAATGATGACTGCTGTGCTGCTACTACCTAATATAGATGTTAGTGGTGTATGATATATCTTATGGTACCAGGCTTGTTCTTGGTGCTTAGCTGACATGATAGACCAGCTACATCTTGTGTCATGGTGTTCATATATGTCCTTGATAGCTCTTTTGTACTATGCTGACACTTCTAATGATGTACCTTGATGTTAGCAATGCCTCCATTTGACCTGCTTTCCTAGTCAACATATACCCACCATATAGTCAACTCATCATCATACAACCTGTTAGTAAAAGCATTTAGTTTCGATGTACAACATTCCATTGTTATCTGCCATTATCACAGGCATACTTCAGATTGCATACTGTTGTTACATATGGCAATTCATTTTCATACAGTCACTACCTTAACATAACACGCACCTGCATTTTCCCTTTTCACCTTTGTTATATTCCTTATGTACCATTATGGTCATGTGCATCTTTCCATATATACCTGCATACACACACACACACACACACACACACACACACACTGTTATACATATGGTGGCCTTACCAATACACTCCCGAGTGTCACATGGCTGATGTATCATACCCATTTTTCATGCATTATTGTATTGCATTTACTTGTGCATCTGCATACATCATTGTTGAAACCACATCTGTCTTATACTGATGTTGTAACTGCTAGGCTGGGACAGTTATTTTCTATACTGCTTGTTTGTACCTTGTCAGATAAGTGACTTTGTTGGCACATCTTATCGTAATATTAGTATATCTGCTGTTGTATGCTATATAGTCTCATGTCCTACTGTCTTACACATTCCTATGACATGTGCGTAGTGACTCTCAGTGTTATGATACAACCCCTTTATATTAAGTTTCATCAGTTGTGGTACATCTCTCCAGTGCATACTCCAGCAAGCATTGTCATAGGTTCATAGGTGTGTACAATGCTAATGGCCCTGGAGCCATTATAAGCCTAGCCCATAGGATTACCATGGCATCGTGCCACCTTATCTTAGTTCCCAGTGCCTCTGTCGAGTAGACCCATTGGAGTGATCCCAGGGGTGAATTTTCTATTTCCAATCCACTCATCAAAATTTCTTTTGAAGAGGGCCATTGAGGTGCTCTGTCTGACATGTATGGCAAGTCTATTCCATAGCATGGGCAGTCTCTGGGTTATGAACCTGTCCCTCGAGCAATTCTGCTGCCTACACAGACTCATAAGTAGGATGACAGCATCCCTGCCCATTGAAACTTGCTGTTGGGCACACCTCAGGCATGCCAAACACAGTGCATCTTGTCTACAGTAGTCCAGTAGTGAGACCCGTCCTGATGTATTCATTTCATTTGTGCACATATGTATATAATGATATGCAAATCATATTGTTACTACAGTATGTATGATGTTTCATGTGGACAACTACCAGCTTTTTCTGCAGTTGTCAGCTGTGATGCCGAAATGGGGCAACACTGTGAACATTACTGGTTTATCTGTGTACTTCTGTACATGTAGCTTGATATGACTCAAAGTTTTGAACCAGACGCTGCCATGTAGCCAGAGCTACCAAATACGTCCCCAGCCTCTGTCGCCTATGCCTGGTTCTTCTCACTTTTGTGCCCTCTTGATCTTCTTGTGATGGCTTCGATGGCTCCTTGTCAGACACATGGGTTCTTCAGGTAGGTCACCCACACCTAGGGCTGGCAAGTTACCATGTCTAGTTCTAGTTGCTAACATGCTGTATAACATGGAACAGAGTGACCATTTGTGAAGCCTTTTTGAATGTGTATTGCATTGCACCCCTGGATGTGTCCAGACATACAAATCATGATTTTAGCATGCCAAACACTTGCTTTATGGTGTTACATTTTGTTGTATGTGCTCTGTTATATTTGTCCTCAGCAGACATAGATGGGGCTCTGAATGGTGTTGTGAAGAAATTAGACATTGTCATCTTTGCTAGCATGTCTGGCTGACATTTTGTACATAATTTCAGATAAACCTGTGTATTATATCCCAGCATGGCTAGCTATGATTTTGTAAACAAGTTCTTGTATGTTGATTAATGCTGTGTTTGTACAGGATGTTTTAAAGAGTTGAACAGTGCTCTGTTACATGTCTCACTGTGCATGTTGTGAAGGTGATTCTAACTGCAGGCTGTCTCAGAGTCAGCTGAGCTACAGATGATGTCATCAGAATGTTTCCAGTTGCTCTGTGTTTACTTTCAGAGACTGAAAGACAGGAAGGAACTTTAGTAAACAGCTGTTTGTTGATTTTTGAAGAAAGTGAAGTGAAAATAAGAACTAGAACAGTTGAGACAGTTAATCTAGTCTATAAAAGAGCCTGCTGAAGACAGCTGGAGTCAGTTATAGTAGTTGTTCAGTTGTGTTCAGTTGCGTTCACAGTTCAGTTCAGTTGACAGTACACAGTTGTACTGGGCAGTGGATGCCCAAAGGACTCACCAGGAACTGTAAGCCTGCCTCTGCTCTGTTGTGATATTTAGTTTAGATCAAGGACAGTGTTCTTCAGTTAGATATGAAATTACAGCTAGATTAGTCAGAGTTTTTTTTAAATGTTGGATTTCTGTCCTTCAGTATTAATTTCATTTTCCTGGTGATTGAATTCTGTTTGTTTATTGAAATTACTGTTTTATATTTTTAATCATTTTCCTCATTATTAAATATTTTTATTTTTTACATTGTGGCTGATCAATTAGTATATTCTTTAGTGATTTGAGAGTGCTTATATCTGCTTTGATAATTCCCGGGCCACTCTGAAAGCCTAGCTGCTTTAGGTCATATGTTACCATTTGTTTTGATATCTAATTTTAATAATTGGACACCCCTTTGAAAAGGCATGTAGATGCTCTGATTGGTGATGGCATTTTATTGTATCATTTTGGGAAAGGGACAAAGCTGGAAATCTGTGTCAGGCTTTCCCAGACATGTTTGGATGTGCGAGATTTAATTTAAGTCTGAGTGTATCAGAGCTCTTAAACTGGGACACATTGCTCTGGAGTGTGTATTAAGGAGTTTTATTTGGGGATGGACAGAATAATACAGTCCAGTCCCAGGTTATAGAGCATGTTCCTGTTGTGCTGTTAGTGGAAATTATGAAATACTACTCCTGTTTAAGTGATGGTCTCACACTGGAGTCAGTAGTAAGAACTAAAGTTCCATAGTTACTCTGACCCAGGATAGTAGGAGACATCACATTATTGGTGGCAGTTCAGTAGGATATTAAATGGACGTCACAGGTGCCATAAGCCAAACCACTAGTGGATAACCACAGCCACCTGTTTGTAGTAGAATATAAACATTTAGTCATTTTACTCAATGTCGACAGATTACATTATAGCTGTTGTCCTACGCTTACCAAGTAGGAGCCTGACAGGAATGTCACACTGTTGGAAAGCAGATCTCAGCTCACTTTCCCTCAAGATTATTGTATCATGCATACTACCAGGTTATATTGCTATAATAATATTGAGGCCATCTGTGGAGCATACTACCTGACAATTGAGCAATGGCCACCTTCTTTTATTGCTGTATCATTTCCCATTGTCTGATGCTGAGATTTGTATTGGTACATGGGTCCAGTCAACTGGGAACAATTGGTGATCGATAAAACTGTTCCATGGCAGTCTAGCTCTCCCTGGGTGTTGCTGGGAAGCGAATTAATTCATCCAATTTGTTACATATAATTGCCAGGAACTGTCCTAGTATGCAGTTATTGGCTGTCTGGGACACCCCTACAGCATAACCCATATCCTGCTGAAACATCCCAGAGACCAGTATACTAAGACTCAGGCACACGTTTGTTTCCATTGGGACTGGATTATCCCACAGACTGTGTGAGGACATGTGGGGTGCACATATCCTACAAACAGTCTGCACCTGCTCTCTATCTAATCTGAATATATCTAACATTTTCTGTTCTGAGAGCTGGCTTAACTGTAGCTTGGCTCAGTGCCATGCTGGCTATCTTCTATTAACTGTAGCTTGGCTCAGTGCCATGCTGGCTATCTTCTATTAACTGTAACTTGGCTCAGTGCCATGCTGGCTATCTTCTATTAACTGTAGCTTGGCTCAGTGCCATGTTGGCTATATTCTATTAACTGTAACTTGGCTCAGTGCCATGCTGGCTATCTTCTATTAACTGTAGCTTGGCTCAGTGCCATGTTGGCTATATTCTATTAACTGTAACTTGGCTCAGTGCCATGCTGGCTATCTTCTATAAACTGTAGCTTGGCTCAGTGCCATACTGACTATCTTCTATTAACTGTAGCTTGGCTCAGTGCCATGTTGGCTATATTCTATTAACTGTAACTTGGCTCAGTGCCATGCTGGCTATCTTCTATAAACTGTAGCTTGGCTCAGTGCCATACTGACTATCTTCTATTAACTGTAGCTTGGCTCAGTGCCATGCTGGCTATCTTCTATTAACTGTAACTTGGCTCAATGCCATGCTGGCTATCTTCTATTAACTGTAGCTTGGCTCTGTGCCATGCTGGCTATCTTCTAAGATGCATTTAAATATCATCTCCTAGTATAACCTGTAGAACCCCAGCCTGCTGTAGTGCAATTACTGCAGCCTGAATTATTTTTAGCATAAATTTGTGGAATCTGCAGGATTGCTTTGTAATTAATTTCAAATATCTGTAGAACCTATGGCTTCTGCCAAGTGTTATAGCAAAAGTGTTTTCATACTACTCTGTCACATTTTATTGTTGTTTGATGCACCCATTGTGTTTCAGAATCTGGTGTGTGTGCACACAGTCTACAATTATCCTGTACTTTGTAAATTAATTTTGGACTTATGTCCACCCCTAGTTTGCCAGTGTCTTCATTCGGTGCACAGGCTGTTAGGGTGGGGGTTGGCTGTCATAACTAGGGGTGTGCAGGGGGACTTCATTTAAGAAGAAGTTTAATAATGTATTCATCTGAGTGAAGTATTTCAGAACATTCACTATATACTTATTTTAACATTATTAGTAGATTGTTTTAAGTACTGAATAACTGATTTTATTGGAAGGAGTTAATTGACTAATTGCGTTCCTTTATTAAGTCTATCTAAAAGTACACTGTGCTTAATTTCTGTTACTCTAAGTCTATTATCTTAAAGATGAAAGTGCTCAATAAATTAATTTGGATGAAATGTCATTTTTTACAATCTGTGAAATTTACACTAGTATATGCTTTCAAAATTAAATTCAAGTTAACATTCTGAAGTTTGTTTAAAGATAATTTAGAAGCGCAATCCCTGACTTCACACCAGTGATAATTGGAGTACCACAGGGTTCAGTCCTGAGACCTCTAATTTTTGATATCTACTTCTCTGAAGTTCAGGCTAACACAGAAGGCCTTTGGCTAATGAATTTTGCAGATGACTGCAAACTAGGAGCCATAGTTGAGTCCCCAAATGATGTTGACATCCTACAGAAGGGTCTCACTGAGACAGATGCCTGGTGTCAGAGGCATGGCCTCAAGTTCAGTGCCAAAAAGTGCATTGTCATCCTCTTTGGTAAAAACTCTGTACCTATGAACTACCACATTAAAGGCAGTCTACTTAATGCTGAATGTGTGATAAGAGACCTTGGGACCCAGGTGGACAATAGTCTCTCCTTTGATAATCATATTGCCACAGTAGTCAGGAAATGTGGCACACCTCATCACAAAAGGGTTCTCATCCAGGAAAAAAGAGGACGTTGTTCCCCTCTGCATGGCACTCATTAGACCCATTATAGAGTACAATGCCCCTTTTGGAATGTACCTCACAAGACATCTGCAGCAACTGGAAAGGCCACAAAAGTACCTCACAAAGAGGATTATTGGCCTCAAACAGATGCTCTACACTGACCGTCTCAAAAAACTCCAGCTTTACTCTGTAGCATATTGCCTACTCTGAAGAGATCTCTGCCTAACATATAAAGCTATGTTAAACCCAGAGCTTTTGGACATGCTACACCTAAAGAAATCCTAATGCCTCCGAGCTACACACTCTAGGGACCTAAACTTTGTCACCACAATAAACAGGACATGCTGGAGGGATAGATTCCTGTCCCAGAGACTTCCTATACTCTGGAACAAGCTACCCATCTATGTCAAGCAAAGTTCCTCACTAGCTCTCTTCAAGAAAACTCTTGATGAGTGGATGAGAAATAGGAAATACACCCCAGGGATCACTTCTGTGTCTCTGCTCAACAGGGGCACAGGAAATTAACTTTCTTGGGTGGCGTAAGCCAGGGAACCTTGTTGGCTAGGCTTACTTAGGCCCTTGGGCTGATAGCCTAATACCTACCTATGAACCTATGAACCTGGTCTGTCTTGTAGATCAGTGTGTATATTGTACGTAGTCAGCCACTGTAGTCTGAGAGGAAACATGCATATAAGTTACTGAGCATGTGCGAGATCATTGCCATTTTGTATGGTCATTCAGTGTGAGTGCTATCTTGAATGGAGATGCACATGTGAGTGTGTTTGAAGTAATGAGTCAGTCAATAAGCATATGAAGTTTGAAGTATATGTTTCAGTTACAGCTCCTGATGTGTTTATGTGCAGTAAATGACTTGAACCTATCTCGTGCCTCAGTGTTTCATTTGAATATACGAGACATGTGACATGTTTAACAACAATTATTTATTTATTGCCATGTGCTTACTGGGAAAGTCTGATTGGACCAAAAATACTCATTTTCAGTGGAGACCTGAGGAGAAAAGCTCCACATACATCAGCATGTAAAATTTTCAAATTGTGAGAACAATATAGAAATCAGAAGTTACAAAAATTACATAATTAAGGTAATACACATGTTACAGAGTACAAAAACACTTTGAGGACATTAGCAGCATTTAAACTTTGATGCAACAATATCTTACTTGACTATCTACATGTAGATTTAGTTAACTAGAACTCAACTTTTACATCTAAATGCTAAGTTTTAAGATGAGGTAAGTTAAACTTTGAAGGGTGACACCACCTTATTAACACTTGCTAACACTAACCCTGATCCTAACCATAGCCCTACACCTTACCTTAGAAAAATCCTTTCTGTAACACTAGAACTACACAACACAGGCTCAGAAATATACCACATTTATCAACACATATGCACAGCACTTAATCTATCCCCTCACTTAGCTCTTACTTTAACCCTAGTCTGCAGACTCATACACAAACACTCCCACCCTCTAGTGTCAAATCTATCAGCAGATCTCAAAGTTTTGTCATTAGAATATCAAACCCAAACTTACTTTGGCCTTGTACACATCTGCATTCTTCTGAAGTCTCACACATTTGACAAATGAAACACTCAATAAGATGTAAAAGCATTCAATATGTCAGGAAAATTAAAATTCAGAATATTGAATGGCACCTAGGTGGACATGAACAAGTACTTGTGCATATTATTAAAGCTACAATGCTCGAGTATTTCATTGTGATATTTACATATTTAGAACTATGATACGTTTTTCACATGGGGCTACTTATCTATGTACACACACACACACACACACACACACACACACACACACACACACACACACACACACACACACACAGACACACACACACAGACACACACACACACACACACACACACACACACACACACACACACACACACACACACACACACACACACACACACACACACACACATACACACACACTTCTCTGAGCAAGTTGTGTCCGAAAAATGTCCACATGTATCATAAATAAGTTGCAGTCTCAAAGCTGATTATATAAGATATGGGATTGAGGGGTTTCCTCTCTGAGGGGGTTGCCCCATACTAGACATGTTGTGTGCACCTGTGTGCTGTAGGTCATGTAGGTGTTTGTGTGGTTGAGCTTTGGATGAAGTGTATGGTGTGTAGGGAATTTGCCTCCCCATAATAGACATATGTAGTGCATGCCTGTGTGTTGTTGGTTCTCTGGGTATGTTAGCATGACTGAGCTTAGCATGGTAAGTGGGTTAGTTTGTGTAGGTGCAGGTTTGAGGTTGTGCATGTGCTTGTGATAGCTTGTCATCTCGATTAGTAGCCTTGTTGAAGAGTTCACTATTTCAATGTGTTTTTACAACTAGTTGTTCTTCAACTAGCCTACACGTTGAGATTCTAAGATCTAATGCACCCCTATCAGAGATATGACTCATTCTTTCAATTATATTTTTACTTATCACCTTTTGTCATAGTGTTGGTGATGCTAGAGTGAAAATAGTAAAAATAAAGGTGTCTTTCCCCACATATAGGGTATAAGAAGGATGCACCTTGCAAAAACATTTGTTTAAATTTTTGGGTGGTGCATTTGCACAAAACTGTGTTCTTTTATCAGTACTGGTAATGAAATGAACTCAAGGGAGCACATTCTTGCCAAAAAGTGCAAGAATGCGTGTTTTATTGGCACTGAGTATCAAACAAGCCTAGGAGAAATTCTCTGATCTTTTGACAAGGGCACAAATTAAATAATTCTCCATTTGTGTTGGTCTGCAGTCTGAGGTACTGAACATACCTCTCAAGTGTCATGAATTGCCAATGAGCAGCTGCTTTTAGGAGTAAATACAGCAGCAGCCCAGACCGCCCAGTTTGGGTGCTTGTACACCTGATATCTGCAGTAAGGTGACATCTATTCTGACTGCAGACATCCTAGCCAATCAGAGTGGCACTTTACTGCAGTTAGTTTGCATGCTGCCAGCCAGTGTCTTCTTCCTTTCCTCTTCTCTTGTCTGCCTAACATGTAGCAGCAGCAGACTTATGTGTATTAGGCAGACCAGGAAGATGAAGCCAGTAGTTCATTGTTTTGGAGCTGCAAGGGTTTTTCTGTGGTAGACCATTTCACTGAGGTGCTGGAAAAACCTGGAGATGCATCTGAAGAGTGTGACTGAGGATCATGGAGGATTTTGAGCTGGAAGAGGTATGCCATGACCAATCATTGGTTGACAAGGTCTGCTGGAGGAGGAGAAGAAATATGCTGGAAGTGGGATTATCAATAGCAGGAAGTCTGACGTTTTGTTTGGGAGGTTCATGGATGATGGACCACACATTGGATTATTTCATTTTTTGTATTGCTTTAGTGCTGCAGAGAAAAGCTACCACCAGTGAAGTGAAGAGAACAGCGTAGTCTTTACTCATACACAGATAAGTGTTTTATTTTTTTTATTTATTCTTTTTTATTTAATTTTTTTTTTTTTGAAGAGCTGCTTTCTTGTCCTTCTATACAGAGTTCTCAGATTATTGTCCAATTTACCCCTGGTGTTGGCTAGCAATTTGGATTAATTTTTTGTTCTTAATGGACATAGTGGGTCTATTAGTGCACTTGGTGACTAAAGACTTTGAGCTGTTAATGATTTTTTTTTTGGCAGAGTTTTACTTTGGTTAATGCTTTCATCCATTATTTACTTACTGTAACTCTGAGCAACTTATTTAACCAGCCAGTGCTCCCAGAGTCCCAACATACCCCAGAAAATGGGCATTTGTGTAGAGCAGGCTCACTGGGCAACAAATAAATGAAAAACAAGCACCCAGAATTTAGCAGACTGTCCATCTTTTACAAAACGCATGATTTTCTAGTAAATCAGTGAGGTCTGGAAGTTGGCACAGAAGGGTAAGGCTATGGGATGTAGTCCTGTGTTAGAGGATTTTGTTTTCTCAGCCCTTATTTGCCTACTGTGTGATCTTGAGCAAGTCACTGAACCAGACATTGTTCCCAGGTCATACATAAAAAGGAATTGTGTGCCCTGTGGACTTACCTGGATATTAAAGGGGTAATTGTTTACTGTCTCTAATTAATGAGATATTTGAGTTGCAAACTTCATATCCTTCAGAAAAAAATGGAACTTACTGCAAAACTATTTCAACCTGCTAGGTATATAAGAGTAAGATTGAAAATCTGTCCCGCCCTAACATTAGTCTTTTGCCCACCACTCCTATTAATTTTGGCTATTCAACTGATTCTTGTGTGAAGAGACTGTGAACCATATTGAGAATTATAGCATATGAAGCACCCATAATGTCACAGACTAGCTAGATTTTTGTCTTACATTTTTGGTGTGTTCTAACAATTGTCCTTCTAGTAAATCAGTGATGTTTGAAGTTACTAAAAATGAAAGAAATTTGAGTTTCAAACTTCATATTTTTCAGAAAATATGTATTATTTTAATGCAAAGCCTGGTAAGAGCAGATTATGGCAGTTTGTCTCACCCCATTGTTTTTGGCTTTGTTCCTGATTCTTCTGGTAACAGATTGATAGACATGCTGAGAAAGGACTACAGCATACAAATGGCTAGATTTTTGTCTCATATTATAGGTATGTTCTTCATAAAACTTGTTTTCTGGTCACTTCATTGAAGTTTTCAGTATCTAAATGAGAGACCTTTGAGTTTTAAACTTCATATCCTTCAGAAAATTAATGTACATTACTGCAACACCTGTTATTTTAGTAACATTAAACATCTATCCCTTCAATGATTTTTTACCTCTCCTCTCTAAACCCTGTATTGATGTGCTGATTTGAAAATACATGCTTTGTACTAATTAGCTCTCTTTGATTTGCCTGTGTTTTAAGGTCATTTGGCCCTAATTTTCTCATTTGGTCGTTGAGAGATATGGTGCTGAAATGTAAAAAATAATGCAAGCAAGCAGGATACACTGCCATACTTCATTTTTGAGCTTTTTTAGGTATGTGGGCTCAAGGCACTGCTATCAATATTTTACACCCTCTTTTCATTGTGTTAACAATTACTTCATACTCTATATGGGATTTTTGCAATACATGCCTAGAGTTTTCAATACAGTTTTTACCTCCTCCATTGATTCATTCATAGTACATGATCCCATTTTTGGAATCTAGAATAGGGGATGTGTGAAGAAGTAAAAGTTTTCTTGTGCTTTAATTTGCATATAAGCACAAGCTTCTCTTTGGATGACAACCATCATAGATCCTCTAACAAGCTCACAACAGCACCTTGCCTGAGCATAAATTGGTGTGGTTTATTTAAAGGAGAACTCCAAACAAATGTTATTTTTTTCTTTTCAGAAAGTGAATATCTTTCCCTGTAATCCAACTCTTAATGTTTTCCATACAGAAAAAAACATCAGTCAAAAAATGTTCCATTTGTTTTATGCCCAAACTTGTTCCAGTATGTTTTATTGTTAAATTTTACAATTTCTTTCATAAGTTTGTCTCATTATCTGTTACATCAAGAAAGATAGGAGGGGCAGAGTAATTATCTTAGGTCATTCATTATAACTACACAGCCACTAAAAAATTAAGTCTTAAACATGGGTATTTAAATATGCCTTGTCAGTCACAAATTATCAGGATCACACCTCAGATAGTGTCACTTGAAGCTAAATCTCTTCATCTAGACAAAAACAAAGGTTTTGAGCCTAGTTTTCAGATATAAAAGAAAAAACTCTAGATACACAGTAGCTTACTTTTTCTTCCTCCCAAATTATTAATTTCCATTTAATCAAACCCACAGAGTGGCACAGTGAAGGAAAAATGTTTTCCTGTTATTCTACTGATTTTCTGCCACCATCTGATTTTGCATTTTCCAATACTGCATTTTCTATAAAATTGCATGCTATCTTCTTACAGTTGTTGCTGCAGTTTTACATTATATACAACCTTTGGTTGAAGAAACTTAATGAGTTGAGGAAGGATGATTGCTATCATTGTGGAGTTTTCCTCCATGGGCCTCCGCTGAAAATGGGTTTTACCCAGTCAGACTTTTCCCAGTCAACAAAGACAAATATGTATTAAAGACACTAATTCTAACTACTGAGCTAAAAATTGTGAGTGCAACTCAAGTCAGATATGCCTAAGTAACATCTAATAATTACAGGCTTCAGATTTCTCAAACATGAACATTAAACTTCAATTAGTTTGAAAATCACAACTAACTCAACTACATTTTCCAAGCCTGACATCCAAACATTCCATAACATGCTATATCAGAAACAGCAAGTAATAAAAATCAGTGGAAGCAAAGTAATGTAAAGGGCAAACTGATGCCAACAGCCAAATGCAGCCAATCACAGGACTGTTATAAAGTGATGGAAAGAGAGGAACAAACGCAGGCAATTACAGGACTGCTATAAAGTGATGGAAAGAGAGGACCAAACGCAGTCATTCACAGGACTGCTATAAAGTGATGGAAAGAGAGGACCAAACGCAGGCAATCACAGGACTGCTATAAAGTGATGGAAAGAGAGGACCAAACGCAGGCAATCACAGGACTGCTATAAAGTGATGGAAAGAGAGGACCAAATGCAGGCAATCACAGGACTGTTATAAAGTGATGGAAAGAGAGGACCAAACGCAGCCAATCACAGGACTGCTATAAAGTGATGGAAAGAGAGGACCAAACACAGCCAATCACAGGACTGCTATAAAGTAATGGAAAGAGAGGACCAAACACAGTCAATCACAGGACTGCTATAAAGTGATGGAAAGTGAGGACCAAACGCAGGCAATCACAGGACTGTTATAAAGTGATGGAAAGAGAGGACCAAACGCAGCCAATCACAGGACTGCTATAAAGTGATGGAAAGAGAGGACCAAACACAGTCAATCACAGGACTGCTATAAAGTGATGGAAAGTGAGGACCAAACGCAGGCAATCACAGGACTGTTATAAAGTGATGGAAAGAGAGGACCAAACGCAGCCAATCACAGGACTGCTATAAAGTGATGGAAAGAGAGGACCAAACACAGTCAATCACAGGACTGTTATAAAGTCATGGAAAGAGAGGAACAAATGCAGTCAATCACAGGACTGCTATAAAGTGATGGAAAGAGAGGACCAAATGTAGGCAATCACAGGACTGCTATAAAGTGATGGAAAGAGAGGACCAAACGCAGTCAATCACAGGACTGTTATAAAGTGATGGAAAGAGAGGACCAAATGCAGGCAATCACAGGACTGCTATAAAGTGATGGAAAGAGAGGACCACAACAAACAATCCTCTCATCATGGGGCTGTCTATGAGTCTCACTTACATTTATACATAGACATTATAAATGCAGGATAGTTCAAGATATGTTGAAAAACATATGCTTTTTTTTTTTTTTTTTTATTCAAATCCTACGTTACACTTGCAAATGAGTAACACACTAATTAGCTAACATACATGTTATCTTCTCTGTTTCACTATGGAGGATAGTGTTTGATGTTGTAATATTCCTGAAGTCTTTGACACATTGTACATTCTCCTTTAAATCATTTTCTTTCTTCAGTACCTGTCAGTCATCAGCCTTGCCATGTATCATATTTCTGTCTTGGTGAGTGGCAATCACAGCAAAGGAGGTGAAATACAGGCAGCCGTCAAGATTTTTCCCCTATTATAGTTTAGCTCCTCTTCCTGAGTGAAGAGCACATGACCCACATCACTTTAGGGAGCAGTATGTCTTCTTCATGCTAGTGCATTCTTCTGTGCACCCATGCTCAAAGCTACCATGTATGTGATTTATGAGATGAATGCACAACCTAGGATAATTTCTGTGTTTTTCCACCCATCCCCATGGAGATCATGGCACCACATAACCTGGACTCCACTCTCAGAACAGGTATACACTCATCCTCCCAATGTCAACTATAGCAAAGTCCTCTGTTGTTAATTGAACCCAGGTCTCCAGGATCATACACAGGACTATATTCTTCTGTGACCACAGAACTCACAATAGACACTTCATATATTTAAGACTTTATAAAGTGAAAAAAATAATAGATAATAGCCATGACTCTGCTGGAGAACAGTTAAAAAATCATGAAATAAATACTGACTCATTCTTGTATTTCTTATAAATACAAATATGTACATATATATATATATATATATATATATACATACACACATATATATATATATATATATATATATATATATATATATATATATATATATATCTAGAGAGAGAGAGAGAGAGTCAACATTTTACTTTTATTTCAGAAAGAATTACTGTGTCTATAAATTAATGACTGTTCCAATGTTTTGTAGATTAGAATCCTTGTCTGAAAGGCAAGTACTGTTATGTTATAAAAATTCCTTTACATGCAGATATACATTTCTGCCATAACTGCATTCATTTTTGTTCTCTCAACATTTTCCAGACATTAATAATCTCTTATTTCATTACTGATGGCTGCAGGAAATAACTGTGATACATTTTGCTAAAAATAAACAAAAAAGTAAACTTGTGAGTAAAGCAGCCATATTTGAATGGCTTGTTTTAGATAACAAGGATCTTGTTATTTACTATTTTGCTAGTTTGCATAGCAAATAAGCTTCGACTTTTACATTTTCAGGATGTCATAGTTTTACTCTGAATTGAATGGAATTATGAGCAAAAACGTAAAATCAGTTTCATGGGTAAGCAATGTGGAAAATTTTACATAACATCAATCAGTTGTAGTTCAGCTAGAATTTAACTAAATCACCTGGGATGTGTTTTCTATTAATCTTTACTGTTGGGAATACTGTTAGCTAGCTGTTGTGTGTGGTCTTATGTTACTGGAGGTTAGCTACCACATTACCTTCAAGCATGGGTGTTTTATTCATTGGCATTTCACAGAGTTGTGCATAGGTTGTATATTGCTTTGATGCACTTCATGAAAAACAAGGTATATTTACAAACTGTGATGAAAATGAGCATGCAGTTGTAAAGAAATTCTAAAAACAGGAAAACAGAAAACTTCAGAGAAAGATGGAACAGCCTTTGAGAAAAGGTTGGTTCCTTAGGAACTAATTATGTGAATTTGCTGCTACTCTGAATCAAATTTAATAATGTGTCCTATGCTCTTTTATGAATAGTTCAAAAACATGCATGGCCTACTTAAAATATCCCAATTGATTTGAAGCTACTTTATAGGTCATATGACAGATATATGTGTCAGAAAAAAAATCTCTGCTGAAAATCTGAATTATTGCATATAGTGTGCTGAAGTCAACAGATTAGCTTGTGTACAGGACTAATCTGCTCTAAAATTAGTAATGTGTAGGAAACTTCTAAAAATAAAAATGTAGAATGTTAGTAGCACATTCAATGGGAAAAAAATATAAAAATATCAAAATAGCAAGAAATTAAATGTGTTAAATAGATTACTTTATACTTAAAATTCTCACATTAATGTATGTTGGGATTTTTGTTTGAAATACAGAGAGAGTTTAAAATAATAGAAAAAAATCATGCTACTTCTGTGTAACTTACAAGAAAAGTGTACCTTCCCAAACTTGTAAATCATAACTCTTTTATTTGAAAACTAATTGCAGAAAAGGGATTTCAGGCAAATAGCTGTAACTGCTATGCTCAGGATATATGTTGATCAGTATGGTAAGAAGGTACTATGTATGATAAATCTTGAAATACCGATTTCCATATGGAACTGATTACTCGGTCAGCTCAATCTTTTTTTTCATTATAAGATACCCAAATTCACCAAAAATGTAGTCAGAGTTCCAAAAATAAAACATACAACTAGATTTGAACATGAAAATTAAAAACGGTTGAACCAAAAATGCGTCATTCATTCTAAGATGCTTATATGCTGCAATGAATTGAAAATATTTTCTTTTGTGACATTAAGTTAATCAGTGCTAAATATTGCTTTCAGTGAATGTACATCACTTCTATTGTGCTCCCCAAACTTGAGAATCAGCACATTCATTCAAAATATTGCTGACATGCTCTAAACTTGCTACGCTAAATGGCTTTTAACTTTCATCCTGGTGATTTCATCACTTCCAAACAGCAGTCTCCTTTGCATTTGAACAGGAAGGATTAAAGCACACTAAATAGCTACATGTTTGTACTTTTCTAGTTTCTTAAACCACACAGCTATATTGGACTGCACAAATTATATCAAAATATTAAACAGCAGATGGCACATGGCCAGTGACTGTATAATATGTTAATACAGCCTGCCACTGGGCAGCTACACCTCTGCAAACTGTCTTCAGAGTATATCACACTCTTTAAAACTATCAGTGGTCTTACATGCACTCTCTTTGTATGGTAGGCAGCTCTAGGATTCTACTATTCTTTCAATGAACCCCCCCCCCCATCATGAAAACACCTGCACTCAGAAGCCACCCATGCTCCATCCTAATACAGAACAAGTGCATAAAAAACATTCCATAGTTCAAAAATGAAAATCACGCATCCCCAGTGACAAAAGGAAGATAAACAGGACAAACGCTATGTAAAAGTAGCCTTGCCAAAAGCCAAATGGCTTTCACTGAACCAATAAAAATGCTAATTTCTTGGTATGATTCATATCCTGTCTTCCTTTGTAAAGGTTGGAAGCCATGTCTCCTATTTAACATAATCAGCTTTGAGGTCTCTGTACATTAAGGTAAAGGGACTTAGTCACTTGCAAGGACTGTCAGTAAGGCAAACAAATTACAAAGTAATGACAAACCTTTCATGAAAGTGTGAGCAGTGAATGTTTAGTGATGGTTTTGCTGCAGAGCCTGTGCAGATGGTTGGAAGGGCATCATGAATTACAACCTAGTAATGTTCCACTCTGAAAAACGAATGCAGTCTTCTTCAAAACAGTACTAAATCTGAACTGTGGGCTATTGAAATGAACAGTGCATTAGGAAACTTTAGGTAAAAGTGCTTTCTCAAGTTGAGCACACCGTATACCCCACACGCAAGGAAATGATCACCCTATAAATTTCTAATTTCAATAATTCTGAAACTGCCTCTTGTCAGAGAAAAGTAACAGATTCATATTTGTAATACACTATCAGTTGCATGCTTGCAATGAAATCACAAAATATAGGTCATTACCTTAACAACATGTTATTATTTGAAAACAATATCTAGTTTGTTGCGACAGAATTAATCCTCTCACATTTGATGAACATCGATGCATCCCTACATATCTTCCCATTCTTTTCTCACAGGTATTTGGCAGAATCTCAGCTTTTTAATTCTGTTTTCATGCTTCAGTCCTTGTAGTCCAAATATAATAGCTCAGAATTGCATATATACTCACTGCAGAGTACAATAACGTTCTTCAGTTCATAAGTAGTTATTATGCATGGTGGTCCAGAAGACCATTAAGGAGTCTAGTCCAATTTTTCAAACTGTCTGGTTAAGTAACTTCCTCAGAGTCACACAATAGGAAAATGGAGGCTGAGGGAATCAAACCTTAAACTGTGAAAAGCAATTTACTGCTTATTGCCTTAATCCCTTTATACTTACTGCAAGATAGTTTTCCTCTTCTCTGTGTTGTAGTGGACTGGGTAACAACGCCTTTTAGAGATATACTCTAATTCCAGTAAACAGAACAAATTAATGAACAATAAAAACATAAACTATACAAGAAAAAAATGAAGCTATAATTTAAAAGGAATATGCAATAAACTTATTTACCATACTAAAAATTAAAACCAGATTATAGATGGATAACTAGACAATAGTGGCACATATAATCCAAGTTAGTACGCTGATAATAGTGGGCAGACCACTACAGAAATGGCTGCACAATGTTATGAGTTAAAGTAAAGGTATTTAAATAATCCATATTACTCTTCAAATGCAATGAATAGAAAATTTATGACTTCACAAAGAAACACCCCCAATGAGCTAGCATGAAGCATACAGACCTTAAATATTTATGAATGAAGTAAAATAAGTGAATGGTTGGGGGCAGTAAGGTGGGGAGAATAGAAATAAATAAACAGAAGATGGCAAAAATGAGGCTTATTTGCTGCACTGAGGAACCATTTTAGTGAGTTGCCACAGATTAGTGAGATTCCTTAGTACACCAAGTACCAAAAGTAAGAAATTTAAGATGGTAATCATAAATTATTCCACTAGGCAATGTGAGGTAGTGGCTCAGTTCTGAGACAGAGAAGGTAGGAAGCTATTTGCTGGACATTTACAGCAGGGTGATGTTTCACATACTAGTGATGACAGAGCATAGTGCACATCACATAGTATAATTAATTAATTACCGTTTAAGCAGCATGATCTGAGGCAAGAATCCCCCTGACTGATCTACACACAAATGATCTGGAAGATTAGTTTCATTTGACCATCAGGGACAAAATCATGGCATTTGTAGAGGGAACACAACGATTCCTGACCAGTTTCTTCTTTGCATAATCAAAAATGGCACAGGATTATCGTTTCAGCTGCTGTATGGTCATAATAGGAGGGTTGCCTAGATTTATTTTGTTACTATTGGGATGATGAAGTAGATTCCCATGAGTAGACCATTGTGGAATGTGTCCTAAACTTTAGTGCAAGCCTTTTAGAATTCAGAGGTCTGGCACATGACTGCAGGACCATTTACATGACAACAGCAGCAGCAACAACAAAAGCTACAGTTGGAGGGTAGTGCCAGACCCCAGATATGTGGAATAAAACAATTGGTAATTGTTCTTAGTATTGCCCAGTAAAACAAGCTTCAGTCAGTAAGGCAGGGTCATTTATATAATGTCACAAATGGAACCGATTGCAACTATATAGCTGAACTGAAGTCAAATGGCAAAAGTCCAAAACATGTTCAATAACATGGGAAGATACAGAGAGCATAGAATAGACAGCAAGAGCCTGTTTGATCTACTTGAATATGTTCAGTGATTCTACAACACTTTTCTTTGTGCAAGAACAGAAAATCTGAGAAATAATGAAGCAGTATAGAACATAAGCTACCGGTTAGCACAGAGGATTGCCCTGACAATTACTACAGAGGCATATCCGACAGTTAGCTCATAGGGTTATGGTTGTGAGCTCTTAATGAGTTGCTTCCTATACACTAGTGCATGGCTGTCCAACCTTTTTGGCTCAGAGGCCACTTACCATACAGTTCAGGGGCACTTACCATTCTTGGCAAGGTTTGGGGGGACCACATTACCATGTCTACCATGTATCTGTCCACTCAAAACGGTTTGTTGCAGGGCATACCAAGGGCCAGATAAAATGCTTCGGTGGACCAGATTATGGCCGTAGGGCCACCTGTTGGACACCCCTGCTCTAGTGTATAATTCCCTTAGCCCCCATTTGCCTACTGTGTGACTTTAAACAAATTACTTAAGCAGACAGTTCATGTAGATTGGTGCACAGTATCCTAGGACCTTAGAAAACAGGATCCCTGTATGGTGTTTAGATAGATAAGAGAAGACATATTCTGAGTTAAATAAGTGCTCCCTTGCCCACCTTAGTAATGCATGCTAACCCTAATTCTAACCCTCATCCTGCCCCTAATGCTAACAAGCAGTTTACCTTAAAAAGGTAATTTCCATAACACTAATTTGAGATGAATGTGTGCTAGGGTTTTGGGCAGTACATCAGAAAAGAAAATGTGTTTCTTTCTTTGACGTACAGAGTATTACTGTTTAGTCTCATTCTTATAATGAATGCCTGACATGGTTTTGTTGATATTTTTTATATCACTTATTTAACATGTTGATCATTCATTATATAATGATATATATATATATATATATATATATATATATATATATATATATATATATGCCGTACATTGCATCAAATGCTCAGAATGTCAAATCCATTTCCTACTGGTATTTTTTTATAATGAAATGTCAGAACTTGGAAAACTTTTGGTAACTTTGTAGTACGAGATCTCAGTAGAGCAGGGAGTGGGATATTGCATTTTCTCAACTGTGGTGTGATTGCTGACTTGGCACATATTAACATGAGGTGTGGGTGACTGCTGGGGGGGGGGGGGGCTTGCCCCCTGTATAAAAGATGTTTGTACTTTTCTGTGTTTTCAGCAGGTCACTTTATAGTAGCTAGTATGCATGTGTGAGTGTTCATGGGTTAGGGTTATAGTAAGGGCTGGGTAATGGGATATATTTAGTGTTGTGCATATCTCATGTTATGTGTGTTTTGTGTCTTATTGTTCTGTGTACTAATACTGTTAGTGAAAGGATTTTTAGTAAGTAATATGTTGGTCTGGGGTTAGGGCCAGTGAGAGCATTAGGGTTAACACACAGGAGTAAGGAGATGCGGGGTGGGATCTTTAGGGCATATGAATCTAGATAACTTGAGCCAATAGTTCCGAAGGGGTGGTGATCAGACAATGTGAATTTTAGTGATGGGTAGTGGTTAACGTTAAGAAGTTTAAATGTGAGAGCTACAAGAATGTAAGTATTCCCGTATATTACAGAGAGATCTTTTGCTTTAGGCAATGCCTAACATGCCATTCTGTTTCATGAGCATGTGTTATGAGCATGAATCTTGAAACAGCAGCTAAACATATGTGGTTTAGCTTTCCCTGTATCTGACAATGGCTGAAGAGGGATGCTATATTCCAGTAAGTGGGATGCCATATTCCAGTATAAGTTTAAGGGCATCTTTCCTCAGAGATTATAGGCTTCTATAATGAGGAATGTTGTAATTTTGTAACAGCATCAAAGCACAGATGGAATTTGACCATAAATGTGGATGACATTATTATTAAACAAGAGGATTATGTCAAGTATTATCCTAAGTCACATAAATGACTGTACTGCATCTAGTGTGGTGCCAGAGGGGGTCAGGCTTTTCCACTTGTGTTCAACTATGGAGATCCTTGATAAGATGCTAAATAGCACTGGCTCATTTTCATTTACACTTATTATTGGCTTCTCTGCTTCCAGTCAGTAAGAGAGAGTGGAGCAATCATTATAGGGATTAATTCTAATACCATCTACTGAATAAATCATTATGGAGATTAATTCTGATAGCACCTGGGGAAAGACTTGGACTTGTCATTAGTATAGCATATAATATTATCTAAGGGGCTAGCCAGCAGGCTCTTGTTTAAAAGTTGTTATCTAACAGTACTCCAAGGATCAATTACAGTGGAATGAGTATTTTAAAAGAGGCTGATAATGTGCCTTCTTTGCAGACACTAGTGGACTAGCTGCCTAAGTAACTAAAAAACATTTTATGAAAGAAAAAAATCTACTCTGTGGTTTTTACATTCTGTCAATAATAGGGCATGTAATACATACATAAAAGCTTAATTGCAGACACCAGTAATGGCTCCAGCAACAGTGCCGGGAAAGGTTTTATTGTACTCTAATGAGGACAACTTACAATGATTAGTTTTTCCCCAGTTTCTTCTGCTTTTGGTTTGTTAAAACCACACTGACTTGTACTGTGTAAGCTTGTGCTGCCTGCACTACAGGAGGGTTTTCCCTTTTCCCCTACAGGTGTGTAATTGTAGATTTAGTGTCTATACGTAAGTGCATGTGTGGTAGACAAGCACTAAGTATGAGAACTGTGGAGGAGGGGGAGGGGCCTTTTTCAAACTGCAAAAGGCATTTCTCTTTTAAGGCTCAATTTATACTTCACAATATAAATAACTCAAGTCAATCATAACTCTTAGTGTAGTGATTTGGCTAGACATAGGGTTGGAAAGAGATAATATTACAATACGACCTCTATGTCCATGTCTAAAACTGTATTGTAACTAATAAAAGGGTATTGGGGCAATGAGATACTCTGTACATTGTGACTAAACTACTTTCTCAAATTCTTTACAAAATATGGGAATAATAATAATTGGGCAGAAGCTGGATACAGTGATACCAGAGGATGCCTTATGAATGGAAATAATAGCTGACGTTTTCTAGAAATCAGGGAATGTGTTAGTAGCTGGAAACATATCTGTTATTTATCCTTTGTTGATTGGATTACTGCCACTAAGCTAATGGCCTCTTTTCAGAGGAGACTTGAGGTGGTACTTGTACTGCTATGGGGAATTTGACCAAGGCATCAGAGAACTTCTGCTACTGCTTCCAATAGGTTCCATGGGATATATTACATCCATTTGAATTATACCTGACTCAATCAGATAGAAGCTTTCTTGTAAGGAATGACACACTCAGGAGTGGAGAACCATCTAATGCTGCACTGCAGTGCCAATAATCCAGTCATCTGGAGTGGGAATAGAACCCACAGTCTTGTCTCCTAGCATCAAAGAGAAGTGTACTACCTGTTGTGCTACTGACAGCATGAATTAGGTGAGCGACAATAAAAATGTGCAGACTTTTGGAAATTTGGGTATATTCTTCTCTGCCAGGACAGCTATAAGAACATGAAAAGATGTTCTTGTAATTTGACTGTTGGTATTGATGACAACTGTTTTAGTGACACAAATTTTTCATCAAAACTGCTAATTAACAGTTGTGCCAAATTATTACAATAACTTGGTATGGAAATATTATTTTATTTATTTATTTTATTTTATTTGACATTTGTTAACTGAGTTAGTCTGGATGGGCAGGGTGCCCTTTTTCAGCAGATACCCTAGGAGAAAAGCTCCAGGTTACATAAAATTAGAGGTACAGTCATACATCTCAACCTCTTAGAGTAAGAAATCTGGACAAAGCCAGAATTAATAGGGGACAGAGGGCAAAAAAAGAGGGACAATTTCTAAATATTGCTCTTAGAAACTTAGAAAGTTGATAGAATAGCAGATTTTGCATTGATGTACATTTTCTGAAAGTATGAAGTCTGGAACTCAATTATCTGTCTTTATTTTCTGACTTCATTCTTCAATGATTTGCTGATGATTTGCCAGAAAAACATAATTTTCCAAAAATATGAAGCAAAAATATGAACATTCTGTGAAAATCTGTGCAGTTGAGAGGTATGGTATCATACAGTGACAATTAAACAATTGTAACAAATGAAAGCTTTGCCATTGTACATAGTAAAGATCGAAGAAGAAAGAAAAAAAATCATACAATATTTGTAACATGCAAATAGTAAATATCTAAGGAATAAAACCTTGTGGAATATTTGTATCATACAAAAAGTAACATCAACGGAACAAAATACAATAATTATGATGGCATGGCATTAAAAGAAGTTCAGGAGCAAGGAGGTCAGCTTAAGAATCCAGTCATAGTTTAGCTAAAAGAAAGACTACGGTTCATGGTGTAGCAAAGATAGGAAATCAAGTGAAATTTACTGGAGGGCAGTAAGTGGTTAAGGAAATAGGATGAGCAGATGGTAAAGTTACACAAAAGAAAAGGGAAATTAGTTGAGGGGACAATAGAGGAAAAGGGGGCAAAAAGGGTAAAGGTGAGAGGGAGACATTCAGGTGGGGTCATTACAGGGGCAGATCCAGGAGTTAAGCAGAAATTCCTTTAAAGCTATTTTAAAGCTGGTTAGGTTATTAAGAGAGCATATGTGGAGAGGATGTTTGTTCCAGGCAGAGGAGGCTGAGTGGCTATAAAGTATTTTGCCAATGGATTTGTTGGGTTTGGAAATTTGCAGCAAGAGTTGATCAGAGCTATGTAGGTAACAATTAGGAATATAGGGGGGGTAAGGTTTGCCAGAGATGGGCAGCCTAGGGGTTGGTGAAGGAGAGAGTGGGCCAGGTGTAGCTGTGGCAGGGGGGGTTGATTTTGCAGTTCCAGGCAGTGTAGTCTTTTTAAGAAACACCAGTGGTGTGACCTATACGGGAGATTACTAGCGAATCTGATTATTTTATTATAAGTGAGTTCAAGTTTAGTAGAAAGATTCTTTTGGACGTGGGTAAATATTGGGGATGCATATAGCAAGGTGTGGAGTAGATAAGCTTGAGCTAAGGACAATTTAGATTCCGGAGTTTAGAATTTTTTGTTCCTATACAGAAGGCCAAGTTTTTGGTGGGTATTTTTAATACAGTTAATGACGTGGATGTCAAATTTGAGTTCATCATCTATGTAAACCCCAAGGAGTTTACTGTGAGATTCAACTTTGATAGTAGTGTTATTAAGAGAGGAGATGGAGAAGGAGGATTTGAAGTGTTGGAGAGATTTAGGAAGGAAGAGTAGGAGTTTAGTTTTGCTTGGGTTAAGCAGCAGTTGATTCAAAGTGAGCCACTTTTCAACTGAGTGCAGAGATTCTTGAGTGAAGGTGAGTAGGTGAGGTAGATTATCAGATGTAGAGATGATAGTTGAGTTGTCAGCATATTGTATAAGCGTGTTGGTAAAGATATTGAATAAGAGGAGCCCCAGAATGGAGCCTTGGGGAATCCCAGTATGAACAGAGAGGAAAGGGGAGGTTGAAGAGAGCCATTTGATAGATTGTAGAAAATCAGATAAGTAACTAGAAAACAGCTGAGAGTAGAGTTGTAGAGGCTGAGCTGAGCTAGTTTGGAGAGAAGGAGGTTGTGGGATACAGTGTCAAAAGCTTTAAGGAGGTCAAAGAATAGACAAGAGACTAGCTTGCTATTGTCAAGAGAATTGGAAATAGAACGAGTAAAGGATAAATGTGCAGTAGTAGTGCTATGATGAGATCTGAAACCATGTTGTGTGGGGGTGAGAAGGTTCTCTTGAGTGATATATTTAATGAACTGTTTGTGTATACACTTTCAAGAATTTTAGAAAGGGGGAATAGAATAGCAATGGGTCTGAAATTAGAGGAGTCAGTGGAGTTTCCTCCTTTGTGTAGTGGCAAAACAAAGAATTTTTTCCAGATGGCAGGGACAAGGCTTTCCTGTATTGACTGATTGATGAGTATGGAGACCAGATAGGCAATGGAGGATGCTGCTAACTTGAGATAGAGGGGTGGTAAGTTGTCAGCAGATGAGGAGCAGGGTTTAAGTTTATTAAGTAGAGATTGGATAGTGGAAGTGGGGATTGAGCAGATACCCTAGGAGAGGACAGAGTTAGAATTAGGTTTGATTAAGTTATGTATGGAGTTGACGAAAAAGGTGTTCAGCAGAGTGGCAGTTTCAATTGAGGTGGTGTTACGGGAGGGGTTAGGGGGTGATGGGTTTCCTGGGTGTAATAGCCTGTTAATAGTAGAGCAAATTTTTTTTTGGGTTGGAATGAGGGTTCTTTTGATGATTAAGATAAAATGATGTTTTATCTAGGTTAATTTGTTTTTTAGTTACATTTTGAAGTTCTCTATAGAGCTGGAGATTGGCAGTAGTTCTATGATTATGCCAGGCTTTCTAGGTACTGTCTCTTCTCTGCACGAGGGAGAGTGTCTTTGGTTATCCAGGGGGCATAGTTGGTTTTAACCCTTATTTTTCTGATGGGGGCCATAGAGTTGAGAATTCTGAGAAATGCTGTGTTAAATTTTAGGACAGCTTCTTTAAGGGGGAGGTCAAAATGGGAAGCCCAGTTGATAGAAGATGGAGTTTGAGTAAATACATTGGGTCAAACTTAGGTTATGACAGTCTCTATAAATCTGTGAATTAGGTGCATGGGAGGAGTGTCACTGGATAGTGATAGGTAGGTGATCACTAAATGGGTCAGGTAGAATGGAGGGGTTATGCTAGTGCTTGGGGTGGGAGGTAAGAATCCAGTAGTAGAGCTGGCATTAGATTGTTGGTTAATATGAGTGGGGGAGGTAATGAGATGAGAAAAGCTATAAAGGTTAATACTTGTGGTAGGAGAGGTAGTGGACAGAATAGTCCAGTCAAATATATATATATATATATATATATATATATATATATGTATATATATATATAGAAGCAATGGCAATTTTTTTACGATTGTTTAAATTACAGTTGACAATGAGTATTTCAGCTGGGTGAAAGCTAGGAGGGGTGAATGGAAGGGGATAGAGAGAGAGATGCTCAGAGTATAGTATAGCTACCCCTCCACCTTTTTTAGAAGATCTGTCATGGTGGAAGATATTGTAACCAAGGGGTAGGATTTCACTGTTAGATATGTGAGGTTTTAGCCAGGTTTCTATTATGGAGAGAATATCTGGAGTCTGGAGAGATACCCATGAATGGAATTCAGTGACTTTGTTATGGGTACTAAGAATATTGAGAGCAAAAATGTTAAGGTTTTTACTAGTAAGGGTAATATATAGTTGAGGGTTGATTTGTGAAGAGGAAGGGGCAAGAGGACTGGAGAGATTAGTGTGATGGGAGTCTGGACCTGGACTGGGATAGATATCACCTGAGCAGAGCAAATTAAATAAGAAGGAGGTAGAACAGGAGAGAAGAGAGTTGAGATAGGAAGGTCTAATTTTAGGTTTTGGGGGGAAGAATGTGAAAGAGAGTATTTAATTTTGTAGAGATGGGTGACATGATGAGAGAAAAGAGAGGATGTTTGGGGAAATGAGTAGGGACTTGGGATATGATAGTGTTGGTGTGGAAGGGTAGGGCTGTGGAAGAGGTCTGGCAGTGATTGGTGATAGAATGTGGAGATTAGTTGGAAGGTTAGCAGAGTTAAAGAAAGGAGTAGATGTAGCATGTTGACAAAAAGAGTGACAGGGAGAAAGAAGGTTATCAGCTGTGTGAAGTAAGAGAGGTAGGGAATATGGAATCTCGAAAAGAAAAACAAGAACAAAAGTATGTTAATGGAGAAATTAGGATTGTGGAGTGAAAGGTAAGAAAGAGTAGTATGCTATAAGGAAAGTAGAATGTGGGGAGGTATGTTAAAGGATAGGAGGGAATAATTAGGTTAAAGAGTAGGAGAGTGTGATTGATGGAAAAAGTGGGGAGAGGAGTGGCTTACACAGGAGTGTATAAATGTAATTGAAATGGTGGTGGGCGGGAATGGGAGTAGGGTAGAGGAGCAGAGTCAGCCCGAGCACAGTGAGGGTGAATGTTGAGGGTAGAATGCTTGACCAATAGTAACATTGCAGAAATAATCAGTAAAACCTTATTACAGTAAATGAAAACCAGTTCTGTAGTCTAAGGAGATAACCAACAATAGGCTTAAGCACAATGTTTTCTTACAGATATATGCAAATGTTACCTAAGACTCAACAGTGGGAAGGCACTTTTGGAGAGTTAACTTTACATATTGACCAAGTCCCAGAAAACATTTGCATATAGTGTAAAATGTGGGCTACAGGGGGAGGAGTTAAGCTAGTAGGGGTCCCAGTAGTGTGCAAGCCAGTGAACAGTGATGGGTAAAAACAGATATTAACATGCTTGCATATAAAATTAAAGACAACATAGGCATACACTGCAAATATCACTCAAAACCTTGCTTGTTGATTCTTTCAGGGGTTGTTGCTGTGGTTGGAAAGGTACAAACAGGATGAAATTGAGTTTGGGAGCTGCGTTGCTCTATTGCAATATAGTAGGGAAACTGTAAGTATCACTCAAAACTTTGCTCGTTGATTCTTTCAGGGGTTGTTGCCGCAGTTGGAAAGGACCAAACAGGATGAAATTGAGTATGAGAACTGCATTGCCCTATTGTGGTATTGTAGGGAAAATGCAGGCACACAACTGGGAGATGCCGACCCAGCAGGGAAAACATAGAATAAAACAAAAATATGCCCTTTCCACAGTATTTTATGATCTTGACATTGGAATATATAATTAGCAGAGGGTGTGGGGAGCTTGCACCCTGCAAAAAAACATGTTTTTTTAATTGCATGTTCCGAAGTTATATCTTACAGCATACATGGTTGTATATCAATTTTTTTATTCCTGAATTTTTGTGCCAGTGTTAGTGACTTTGATGTTTGGGTGTTTAGATCATTTTAAGTAACCCCTATATCAGCTGCTTTGTTGACAAATTTGGGTTGCACGGTAGCACAGGGGATAGCATTGTTGCCTCACAGCAAGAGGTTCCCCTCAATTCTCAGCTGGGTGCCTTTTGTGTGGAGTCTACATGTCCTCCCTGTGTTTGCATAGATTTCCTCCCACATTCCGAAGACATACAGTAGATGGATTGGTCACTCTAAATTGACCATAGGTATGAATGTATGGTGTGGTGGAACTACTGTGGCAGGGCTAGTCACCAGGTGGTGTGGATGTAGATATGAATATATATATATATATATATATATATATATATATATATATGTATATATATATATATATATATATATATATATATATATATATATAGACAGATATAGCCATAGATATAGATATAGATATAGATATAAATCTACATAGGCTACTAAAGCTAAGTTTAGGGTGTATGCTGTTATGTAAATGTAATGAGGCAGAATGAGCAGCATGGATTAGGAGAAGTGACTATTACTGCTATTACTAGGTAAAAGCAGCAGTGAGAGGTAGTAGACAGGTAGCGGATTGCTAGTCACTTTGTCAGTTAAAAAGGCTGAGGAAGTAACATTTAGATTGGAACACTTGGTGTTAATTTGTTAAGAAATTGTGATAGATGGAATAGGATAAGTGACCAGATTGATCAATCAATGTGATTATCAGGTAAGTGGGCTGGTCATTTGACCCATTTCATGACCTTGCCCCAGTGGACAGCAAACAGTGATATAAAATTATTAAATGGCATGAACTAAAACACTGCATTTACATTTCATATATGATAAATGACACGAAATAAAACATTACTATTATATTTTATATATGATATCAGTGACAATTGTGGCAACATATGAAAAAAATAATGTTGGGACAGTTAAGTGATATGGTTAGTATGTGCAGAGCGCTTCTTTGGTTAGGTATTCTCTTATTCAGTATTGAAAGACAGGAGATAATGTTGATTTATTACCTCTGGTAGCAGGTTAAATCCATGTTGCGAAGCCCATGTTTGTTAGCACTCTTTCACCTAAAACTATTTTGAAGTATGGTCTCATTAGGGTACTTGCTTCATCTTGATTGTCTCTAAGTGGGGATTTTGATTCATGATGGGGAGTTTGGGTTTTAGGGGAAGACGTGCTTAGTAGTTGCATCATCCTGCTACCTTCAGTAACACTTAATAATGGCTGGATTAGAATCCTTGAAATTATTCAAAATTCTGTGCACTCATGTGAGCATTAGCTCATCACACCACAAAGGAATTATTACTTCCCAGCATTAAAATAACAATGTTTAAGCACACTGACAGCTTAATGAAACATAAGGAGTAAACAGTGAGAGACAGAGACGGATGCAGAGAAGAACAGCAACAATATATTAGTAGGACATATAGGAACTTCTCTGTGGTGGTTTAGTTGTACTTATTAAATCGTCATTAAACTGTCATGCTCTGTATAATGATTTGCTTGCTATTGGTACCAATAAGAAGAAGGAAAGTGCAGTAAACATGAAAACCTAACCAAGATATGGTTGGCTTAATAAGCCTCCCTGATGGGGCTGCAATGTTTTAGAAAATGACGTCCTGCCTCACTATGTTAAGGAAATGTTTTATATGGAGAGAAATGCAAATGTTTGCAGTTAAATATATGATAGGAATATGAAATGTCTGAAAGTAGTAAATTGACATACAGCTGTAATCAAACCCATGACATTATGCAAAAATATCAGAATACAAACAGGGTAATTCTCTCAACACACCACACAGGAACTCTTATTTTAATACGTCCAGCAGCCTAAGAACTGTCAAATTAACTGTTCCACAGTACTGCCTTTACTCTAAATTCTCATAGCTCAGAGGATTTAAGCACCTTTGCCTGAAAGTAACCGCTGTACATTAAACTGAAATATTTAGCTTTTGCAATAGGAAGTCAAACAGTGTTCGCCATAACTCAACATTCCTGCACTATGCCAAACTTCGAGCAAATGTCAGGGGCATAAAGTGAAGGCTTTCCATGGGTCATTTCTGGACGTGTATTATGGATGAATCTATTTTTGAGCAGATAAAAAGTGTGAAAAAGGGATGGATAGGACAGTGGTGAAAATGGAGTTGGCAAGTAGAAGTTAGGACACAGGAAAACGAATACAGGCTTTTGGAGGAGGGTCATGGGAGTGCAGCGTAGCTATCCACTTCTTCACAATGCTAATGTACAATTGTACATGCAATTTTATCACATTGCAGAGTCACCACACACGTGATGGGTGACAACAACAGAATAATGTGGTGTGGCCAATTAGACCAAATTAATTGTATCAAGAGGACACATAGGTGACGTGGAGACCTATGCATAGGGTGTATTTTTTTGTGGGACAGACTCTTATTTATTTATTTATTTATTTTGAGGGGAGGGAGAGAGAGAGAGAGAGAGAGAGAGAGAGAAATATTGGAAAAGATATTTAGGAATGAGAGGGTCAGGTAGATGGAGAAGGTTAGGAAGCATCTGCAGACACACAGGACATACAAGACAGACAGGGATGATGATGAAGACATAGGGTTGGGGACACCATGATTGAGAATAGGTAGGGGACATCAGAGGTGCACTCACATCCAGCTTGAGAACAGTGAGAATCTAGTCCTCATCCTCAAAGCTCTCATCATTGTTTCCTGTAGCAGCTCCATAGGTCAGTGACGGACATGGCATTGTCTTTGCAATGCAATGTAGGACCTTTTCAACCCTGCCAATACATGCAGTGAGGCCCCTCTTCATTATATCACCCCACCTGCCCTGTCAGCTCCTGCTGCGAGACAAAGTCCCCACCTCTACTGGTACTGCTCCTGGAGGGTACTACTGCACCAGCACCAGGGCAGAGATACCTGGCACAGGTGGAGAAGGTGAGGCAGGGGTTGTGGAGCCAACATTGAGAGGTTGTGACCTGAAGTGTTGGGTGTCTGTGCTGCCATCTGTGGAGGTATGGCAGGCTGAGTCACAGTGGTCATTGCACCTCTCTGTGTTGTTGAGGATTAATTTTAAACATCACGTTATTCAAACAGCAGATTGTTAATAAATTATAACCCCCCCACAAAAAAAGAAAGAAAGATAGGGAGGGGAGAGACAAAAAAGGATAATTAGATACATGGTATGTCACAGTACTGTTTTTTTAAGTAAACTTGGTTGGGCAATACATAAGCAATTATGATAATTTACTATTGCACACCTTTGCAATATCCATATATGATGGAATGGTATTTACATGTCATTAACTACACAGTTCCCACTGTTATGATATAAGAAACAGCAGCCTTTATTACCCTATGACAGACTGGATTTAGTTAGTTAGTTAGTTAGTTAGTTAGTTAGTTAGTTAGTTAGTTAGTTAGTTAAAGTATTTTTTGTCTTTGTTGACCGGGAAAAGTCTGACTGGATAAAATCTATTTTCAGTGGAGCCCCTGGAAGAAAAGCTTCATATTTAAATTACACATGATGTACATTTGTAATTGCTGGTTAAAAACATCTATACATGAGCTTATATATATGATTTTTAAACATATTAAATATTTCTTATATGGACATAGCATTGTGACACAAAAAACAAGGGCTAAATTATCATAAATTGGCTAATTATTAAATAAAGAAATAACATACAATAACAATTAGTGGATTAAAAGCATGATGGCTGCAGGGAAAAGATCAGACCGGAGTGCTTTTGAGTTTAGTAGTAATTTACAGACAGACAAGTATAATGTAGCTTAAAAATGATAAGGGAGACATGAAAGGATAGATAACTTATGGAAATGAGCAGGAAGATAAAAGGTCAGAGGAAGAATTGCAGTTAGTAGTGGGGTATGAGGAAAACCCAAGAGTTTAGGAAATAAGTTCAGTATGAAAAGGATCAATAAGGTACACAAAGATTGGGTAAGCCAAGTGACTGTAAGAGACGGACAGCAGGAAGAACAGAGCCATCTTTGGCATAGGTGCTGTTTAAGCAAAGTTTTGAAACAACTTAAGTTTTCTATCTGTTAATCATTACAATTTAGTAATTACAAGTACCATAATGTAATTCTTCTTGACATACTAGGTTTAATATCTTATAAATGCTTATCCATTAATAAACAATAAGTGTTGCCTCTGGGTACTGAACCCACCCACACACACAGTTCATAGGTTCATAGGTTCATAGGATGATACTAGGCTATTGGCCAGGAGGCCCTTATAAGCCTAGCCAAGAATTTTACCCATGTTCCCTCAAAGTCAGCACCTGTTTCCCCTGTCCAGCAGGGACACAGGTGGGATCCCAGGGGTGTATTTTCTGTTTCCCATCCAGTCGTCCAGGTTCCTCCTAAAGAGGGCTAGAGAGGTACTCTGCTTGACATGGAGAGGGATTCTATTCTACAGATGGGGGAGTCCTTGGGACAAAAATCTGTCCTGCCAACAACTTGTATTAATGTCACAGACCAGGTTATGCCTTGCATGTGCTTTGCGCAAGTGAAGTTTGACTTAAGAATATGCAGCAACACCATCAAGGCTGAGTCTGAGATGGTCTTGTATGCCAGACACAGGTCCACCTCTGAGTAGTCTGTATCAGAGTGAGTAGAGGGACAGGGCTTTTAGCCTATCTGAATAGGATAGGTGTTTGAGACCCTGGATTTTCCTGGTCAGGAACTTCTGTGGTCTCTCCAGCTGCTGCATGTGCTTGGCAAGGTACATGCCGAAGGGGGGATTGTACTCGATAATGGGTCTGATAAGGGAGGAGTACAGGGATGTTATGACCTCCTTGTTCCTGGATAAAATACCCTTATTTATGAGTTGGGCCATGTAGAAAGCCTTCCATACAATGGAGGCAATGTGGTGGTCAAATGTCAGGTCGCTATCAACCTGGGTGCCAAAGTCCCTTACAAATGACTGCGTGCTTAGTACATTGTTATTAATGTGATAATTAGTGAGGATGCCATTTTTCCCAAAGGGGATAATGATGCATTTCTTGATATTCAGTTTGAGGCCACACTTCTGGCACCATTCATTAATTTGGATAAGGCCTTCTTGGAGGATGTTCACATCACTGGGGTAATTTAACACAGCAACTAGCTTGCAGTCATCTGCAAACTTGGTCAACCATAGACTATTGATTTTGGCTTGCACCTAAGAAAAGTATATCCCAAATAGTAGAAGCCCCAAGACTGATCCTTTGGGTACACCGCTCATTATAGGTCTACTATTATAAGTGGCTTCCCCTATTTTGACTGAGTGGGTTCTATCAGTAAGCCAGTTAGCTACCCATCTGGTAACATATGAGTTGATGTCTAGCTGGGAGAGTTTATCTATTATGCCCGAGTGGGGAATAGTGTCAAAGGCTTTGGCTAGGTCAAGGTAGGTGGTGTGCACGATCTTCCCCTCATCCATGGCTTTGGTGACTGTTTTGAAGAAGTCGACCAAGTTTAACAGGCATGATCTCCCTTTGACAAAATCAAACTGTGTGGGGTCAAGTGTTTGGAGGTCGCCAATGTCCTTGTTTACAAGGTCTATAATAATGCATTCCATGGTCTTGCAGATCAGGCTAGTTAGGCTGATGGGCCTATAAGTGCCTGGGTCAGTGGACGCTCCACATTTGCGTAGAGGGATAACAGTGGCCGTCCTCCATTCAGCTGGGATGAAGCCGGTGCTTAGACTTTGGTTGAATAGGGTGCCTAATGAATCTGAGAGCTCATGCCTGAGTTCATGTAGGATACAGCCAGGGATGTTATCAGGTCCCATGGAGACTGTATTTTTGCCTTTAAAAGGGCATTAAAGACCTGCTCCATGGTGATGAGGGGAGCAGATGCTGGGAATGTCCTGGTTTACTGATGGGGGACAGGGGGTGAAGTTTTCACTGAACCTGTCTGCCAGCAGGTAGGCTATATCTATGGCATTTGTGTATATGGTGTTATTGACCACCAGTTCAGAGCAGCTTTGGGTGTTACCTTTGAGACTGCTGACATATGTGAAGAAGGCCTTGTGATTGTTCTTAGTGGATGTGGCCAGTTTGGACTTGAAGTTAGCCTTAGAGGATTTCACCAGTGACCTTATTTGCTTGTTCAGACAAAGGAGAGATTGCTTCCAACTTGGCAGTAAAGCTGGTTTTCTAACTGCCTAATATGCAAGCAGCAAGCGTTATTGGGGAAGGCATGCATGCGTAAAATGAAGGATGAGGTATGCATGCTCAAGATGCTAGTGCTTGAGGGAATGAAAATATTTATTTATTTATTTATTTACATTTATTTACCAGGCAATTCCAACTGGACACAGGTCCTTTTTCAGTGGAGGCCCTGGGAGAAAAGCAACACAGAACAATAAATGAGCAGCAGAGCACATGAATAATTGAATATACATGCAACAGCAAAATAATACATACTGTAGCAAACATTAGATATACATGTAACATGAAACACAGTAATGCACAGATATACCAATATCTAGCTTGAGGCTAGGAATCAAGGTTGGTAGCATTTATTAGGTAGTACTAAGCTCAAAATAATATTATGGCTTGAATTTTTACATGATTCATACTTATCCCATGCCCCTCTGAATCAAGTTAAAATCTCTCTCCTGGTGCACATTATGGTTTGTGGCTATCTCCTCTGCAGCTGCACAGCTCAAAAGGAAAATAAATATATATGAATACATAATGAGGAATCATGTTGGCTGGCTAGATAATTAATGCCATATCATAGACAGGTTATGGGTCAGTATACATACACAACTTGGGAGAGGGGGATGTTCCCACTCATGAATTCAGCCTCCTATCAGTTTAGGAGGTCCTGCTTGCACTTTTTAAGATCACTTTATTGGTGATGACATTATTCACCAGTGTGTGAAATTCCTGTTGCTCTGGAGACAGCCTTGGCTAAGCTACCCCAAGCCTCAACCTTATACTGAGACCCAATATAATCCCCTTGCATGCAGCAGCCTATTGCTGTAGCACTTCACAAGGAGTGCCAAAATATCGCCAATTCCTCAACACCCCACCTTTGTGCTCTAAATGTATCACCATTCTCTCTAATACCAGCTATGTCTGCAAATGTCAGGTTAACAAAATATTCACAAACTGGGAAAGCCAACAACACAAGAACTGAAGATGGTGAGTAAAAGGAAAACTGCTCTTACAACTGGTAAAACCTCACGATAGTTTATTGAACAATTCCACACGACTGGTTAAGCGCTTTCGACTGGTGATCAGTCTTCATCAGAACAAACAACACATATCATCCCAAAGTATTTATACACATCCTAAATCACCTTAATTGATGTTTAACTAATTAAAATCCCGCTTTTTCCAATGATTACGTCCATTATAGTAGTAACCATCCCCCCCATGTATTTCAGAATGTCATAAAAGGCCAATGTGTATGCGTAGCAAGAATGTCTTCTAACAAAATAATCTTGGAAAAGGAGCTTAATACCATCAAAGAAATGTTTTTGAGTAGAGCTTACCCTGAAAAGATGGTCTTGGAGGTCATCAGTTATGTGTACAATGAATGGGGTAATAAATATCCACCCCTATTAGGTGCGTATCAGATGGACAAAAAAGTAGGAATTTGTAGTGAAACATCAGGAAGAGTTTGTGTCCTTATGTACACCCCGACCACACCTATTATAAAGGAAATATTGGAAAGGCATTGGTCAACACTTAGAGTATTGGACAAGGAAGAGCTATTGGGTAGTAAACCAAGATGTGTATATAAAACTGCCCCAAATATAAAAAGGCTATTAGAAAAAGCCGATAATAAGGCAGAAAGATCAAAGCATGGATCACATAAGGGTACAGTTAAATGCGGAACTGCAAACAGTGTAAATACATTAATTCTAACATGACTATTCAACTTAATGATTTGTGTCATACTACTATAAAAGCAAATGTGGTAACTGTAGAACAAAACATGTGGTCTATCTGGCAGTCTGTAAACTATGCAACGCCCATTACATAGGCAAGACAGAGAGACAGCTGAACAGACGCATTTATGAACATGCATAAAATAGGGAAACAAGATACCAAAATGCATTGTACAGACACATCTTGGATAAAGGTGAGGAACATGGTTTTTTGTTTTCCATTGTAGAACAGATAGATGTTCGCCCATTTGGGGGTGACTGGAAAATGAAATTAGCCGCTTGCGAAAGTAAATGGCAAATCCTAACGGATTCCACGAGACCACCTGGTCTCAATGATTTTATAAGTATAAAACCTTTTTTAGCTTTAGAGTAAATTTCAACTCTTAGGTTTGTTACTGGGATTTTTAACTTTATCACACAAGTGAAGTGCATATATTATATATATTATTATTATTATTTTTTATTAGATAGTTATACGGATATTTACAGTTACACCAAGAGGTTTTACCCACCGTATATATTACTGCATATATTACTATTGTATATATTATTATATTACATGTGTATTTGAAAGTCACATCTTGATTTAAGGTTGGTTTACTTACAGTGTATTATAGTAAATGTGTAATATGGCTTTAAACTTTTTGGCGGGATTTTAATTAGTTAAACATCAATTAAGGTGATTTAGGATGTGTATAAATACTTTGGGATGATATGTGTTGTTTGTTCTGATGAAGACTGATCACCAGTCGAAAGCGCTTAACCAGTCGTGTGGAATTGTTCAATAAACTATCGTGAGGTTTTACCAGTTGTAAGAGCAGTTTTCCTTTTACTCACCATCTTCAGTTAGGTTAACAAAATATGTCTGAATTGACACCTAATTCAGATCCCGCATTTTTCTGATATTGCACAAAGACACATAACCTTGCCAACTGCATTTGTGCAATTGAAAACAGATCGACTCCTTGTGTACACATTGGCACTACTTACATCACATAGCAGAAAAGGTGTGAAATATGGCATTGATCTTTGCCATGTATAATGCTTCACTCATAATCACAGTTTCCTGTGTTCAACAAAGGAATGCTTAATGGCATGGCTTTTCAGAGTTGCAGTTTGGAATGTAAAAGACAATGAATTATGACATATAGTCATGTTGAGGCTTACACAATGTTAAAACATTGTTGAAACAGCTGGTAATTGAACCCATGGGATACAGGATGCAAAAATTGAAAGTTATGTAATTACCTACCACTGCCACAGGAGAACTACCATTCTAGCATGGAAATTAAGCAGATAGTAATTTCGTACACTTTATAAAGGCCTATATGTGTGTGGTTGTAATTATTTCTTGGAATGCATTGTTATGTACAAGTCATTATTTCTGTCGATAAATATGTTTCAGATGCATGCAGTTGAATGTGCTGCTTAACACAGGTTGGTTTATGTTACATACATACTTCACAAGACCTAAATGTCCTAAACACATAGTTGGGATATGTGATGGGTCAAGATGATTATAAAAAAAATGTATTGTGCCCACCATACATATGCAAGGAAATTTTATATTAAATATAAGCATTGTCATGTCTAGGAAACTGGACCCATATTAGCTTTAGGTTATATGTGAAACATTATATTAAATAGCACAGTTTCATTATGCAAGGCTTATTGATACATTGCTTGCAAGAAACAAGGTTAACATTATCAATTTTCTTTAGTGGTATAGTCCTATTCAAAATGTTTTTAGAAATGGGCTACTTACACCCTTTTTTAAAAAAAAAAAAAGTACCTTGTAGGTGGGTTTCAACCCATAATCAACTGTGTTCTTGATGTAAATCTTTCCACTTAAACCTTGTGCCACAGAGATAATTCTATGTCAGGTGGAATTTTTCCTCTCAGTACTGTCCAGAGTGCTGAAGAAAGTGCACTATTGCCAGGCTTGTTTTCAGGAAAAGAAAAAAAAAATGTTCTGTTTGTGTACTTACCTGACCGAACTTGAAATCAGTGGATATGGCAGTTCTAACAGTTTGGTGTTGCCTTTCTAATCCTACATTTATCATTGTTATTGTATTACATAGTTAAACCTGTAGTATGTCCATTACAGAAATGTTGTAAGAACTGTGCTGATAACTGAGTTTTAAACATACTTTTTGTTTTTGTTAGAAGGGGTTTTGGCGATCCTAATTTGATTGTAATCATAGTGAGCACTTAACATGTTTAAATTGTTTGTTTTGGATGTTGGATGTATGCCATCATTCAGAAGTGAGCTCAAAGCCATCATGTCTGTTTAATATATATTTAATGTACTGTATCTGTTTTTTGTTTTATCTCATATAAGGATATGGCACCCAAGAAGAAATATGTACCCTGTAAGCCACTATATAGTGATGCAGAAATGAGGTTATTATCCAGGACTTACATCACCATAGAGCTTTTCTGTTAGGGAGAAATAGAGGTGACCAATTTGTACAAGACAGAATATGGCAGCAGGTGGTTGATAACCTTAATGCTATCAGAAGGAATGGGAAAACCTACTCCCAGATACAACATCAGGCAAATAACATGATAACCTCTGCCTGCCATAGGGCTGCTGCAATTGCTTAGGAACAGGTGGCTATGAGCAGTGGGGGTGGTTAGTTCTGCTACTGAACCACCACTAACTGAAACTGAATAGTTCCCGTTCACTGTCAGTGATCCAGAGAGCTCAGCAGAGGGTTCCATCAGAATCCTTGATGTTGGTACAGATGAGATGTGGATGACAGACTTTCAGTGTTCCAGGTATGTAAAAAGGCAAGTGTCATTGTTATATCTTTATATTCATATTATTCATATATCTAAGTTTTATATGTGTGTGTGTGTGTGTGTGTGTGTGTGTGTGTGTGTGTGTGTGTGTGTGTGTGTGTGTGTGTGTGTGTGTGTGTGTGTGTGTGTGTGTGTGTGTGTGTGTGTGTGTGTGTGTGTATATATATATATATATATATATATATTTATATATATCATCATCATCATCATCATCCCCTTTTTCCCATTTACATGGGGTCGGGGTATCGTATTAACTGTCGCCAATTCTCTCGATTCAGTGCCACTCTCCTGCCTTCTTCAACACTCATGCCTGACTGTCGCAGATCTTCTTTCACACAATCCATCCACCTCTTTGCTGGACGCCCTCGCTTCCTCTTACCTTCTTCCTGTCTGTCCCAAATCTCCCTCACCAGATTATCTTCTGCTTTTCTGCACATGTGCCCATACCATCGTAATCTGTTTTCTTTGATCTTTTCTGCAATTGGAGCTACTTTGGCTTCTGCTCTTATGTCCTCATTTCTTCACCTGTCCCGCAGTGTGCATCCTAACACCTTTCTCAGGCACTTCATTTCCATCACCTCTAGCTTCTTCAACTGTTCTGCCTTTACTGCCCAAGTTTCTGTACCATACAGTAGTACTGGTCGCACCACTGTCTTGTACACCTTACTTTTCAGCTTCTTTGGCATTCTTCTGTCATATACTACACCTGATACTCTATGCCAGTTGGCTGCAGCCCCTCTAATTCTAGCTTTGACCTCTTCATTCAGACTACCCTTCTCCTCAACCACCCCTCCCAGATACTTGAAGCTGTTACCTGTTCCACTATCTTCCCATCTATCTCTATTCTCAGCTTCTTCTGATTTCCCCAGTCTGCTGCCATTACCACTGTCTTATCTGTGCTTAGTTTCATCCCATGTGCCTTCAGATTTGCATTCCATTCTCCTATCCTTTGCTGAAGTTCTAGATCAGATTCTGCCTGTACTGCCACATCGTCTGCATACAGCAGCTTTGTTGCTCTGACCCCTCCAACCTGTTTGCTGATGTAGTCCATTACCAGTATGAACAGCAGTGGGCTCAGAGCTGAACCCTGGTGTACACCCACTCCCACTGGGAACCCCTCAGTGAGGCCAAACACTGTTCGTACTTGAGTCACTGGGCCCTTGTACATAGCCTGTACTAATTCTACCAATGTTTCTGGAACTTCAAACCACCGCAGTACTGCCCAGATCAGCTTTCTTGGGACCTTGTCATATGCTTTCTCCAAGTCTAGGAAAGCCCAGTTTGACTCTCTCCTCTTCTCTAGTTTATATATATGTGTGTGTGTGTGTGTGTGTGTGTGTGTGTGTGTGTGTGTGTGTGTGTGTGTGTGTGTGTGTGTGTGTGTGTGTGTGTGTGTGTGTGTGTATATGTGTGTGTGTGTGTGTGTGTGTGTGTGTGTGTGTGTGTGTGTGTGTGTGTGTGTGTGTGTGTGTGTGTGTGTGTGTTTATGTGTTTATGTGTGTGCATATATGGTGCACAGTAAACACAGTCTGGTAAATACTGAAATTGTTACAAAACAATAACCAGTATTTTAAATCAAACATCCTATCACTTGGTAATCTTCCTTCTGTTTAACAGTTGATTAGCTTAAATTGCATGAATGTGCTTCTATGTCAGTGTAAATACTTATTTTTTTCCTTACTCGCATATCCTATCCTACACTAAATTAACACAATGTTCTGTTAGATCAGTAGGTGTTATGGCAGCTTCACGTTTGTTCCCTATGATGAGCTTGATTGAAATATATAACTTTATACCAAATGTGTAAATTTCTTATATAAACTAAAACTTTGTATTCTTGCTTCTCTGGCCTGAGTCATGGCTGAAAAAGGTCTTTTGATCAGTCCACTTACCCTGTTAACAAACAATAAATAAATAAATAAATAAAGCAAGCAAAAATACAATTTAAAACAAATGGCTGAAATGTAGGTTGGAAGAGTGTTCATTGTAATGACTGTAGTACAATGATCCTCATTACTGGGAAATGATATACTTTGTTTACAAGAGTTTGTGAGGGTTTACATTTGTTTGGTGAAGCAGTAAAGCTGATTATCTAATGAAGATGATGACAATACTGTATCCCTCTCTCCAAAAGTCCTCCAGACTTACTTTCAGTTAACAAGATATGGCCTCAGAATAATCCTCAAAAGTGGCAAAACGTTTCTGCTTTCTGGATTCCAATCATTTGGTATCCACTCAGCATTTTGTTGGCCTTGTGCCACAGCTGTAACTGGACAGCATGCAATAACAGTCATGTATGTCAAAGGACTTACCACTTCAAAGTAATATATTAAGTAGAGGATTATGGTGGGGTCTCTAATCATAACCAGCTTGTTATGTGCTGGAAACATGGGTGCCAAGAAATTCACCTCAAGAGCAAGAGGTGAATCGCAACATCCATGTTGAGAGCAAATGATACCAGGTTAGGATGGGTAACCTGATCATAATTCTTCGAAGTACATGAAGCTTTAGCTGCTCCATGTGCTACCAATTACAAAAAAGTGTAAGAGCACAAAGTGTTTTACTGATTGCCAAAGCCTTTGAAAGCCAAAAAAGCCCCCTTGGAGCAACCCAACAGAAATTAAATATCCCTCTGTATAAATAATGGATTTGAATAATGTTAAATACTTTGTTCTGCCACACTTTCTGTTTATAGGTGTGTCAGTGTGAAGTTCTAACAACTTTTAAACGCTGTTTTGTTTTCTGCTGCTTTTCTTTGCTGTCTGCCTGTTTTTAGCCCTTAGAATGAGACCTGATCTTAACAATGCTTAGGGGAGCTATTAAAATAGTGTCTCACATTAGGGACATGCTTAGCAAGTTTACAGTTTTCCTAAGTTTGGGGTGTAATCATGGCTCTTCATGCACTGCATAGAGGTTTATGACAGGGTCTCCAGTTTATTATGTATTTGAGTCATGGATGCCAATAAATTCACCTTGAGAGCAAAGCTTGAGAGGTGAATATTGGCATCCATGAAGAGGACTCATAATAAGTTGCTTATGATGAGTGGACTCTATCATCATCCTTTATAATGCACTGAACTTTATCTACTAGTTACAGAAAAAAGTGTAAGAATGAAAAGTGTTCTTCAGGCTTTCAAAGCCTTTGAGGTACATTAAAACAGCTAGCACTATCAAACAGATGGCAAATAGAAACAAATTGCCTCTCTGTAGAACTAATGGCTTTAAAAGCAGTTAAACAAGGTTCTGACATACTTTTTTGACAGAGAAAACTTATAACAGATTTCAAAAGCTGTTTTACCTTTTGCCACTGTTGTTTGCCATTTGGCATTATCCATGTTTAATCCATAACATGAGACCTGATTTTAACAGTGTTTAGGTGTGCATAACAAGCTTTTGTTAGGCACCCCTAAGCTCTTCTAAGATTCAGTCTCATGCTAAGGACATGCTTAACAAGTTTGTCTTTTTTCTAGTTTTAGAGTGTAATCACAGTGTTTCATGCACTGCTTAGAGGATTATGATTGATTCTGTGATTGTAACCATATTATTATTATGTGGTTGAGAAATTTATCTTGTGAGTGAAGTAGGTTAGGATTGCAGACCTGATCATAATTCTTTGTAGGGCATGGAGCTTAATCTATTCCATGCATTAGTAGTTACAGAAAAAAAAGAAAAAAAAGTGTGAAGTGTTTTGCTAGCTTTCAAAGGTCTTAGTGGGCACTTTAAACAAAAAGCCCCCCTGCATGCCCTACACCCCCCTGCTAATTAAATATAACAACTCAGAGATCACATTACAGTGAGGAAAACAGTAAATATACCATTCTGCACTGTATGGCAATCTCCATTTAAACATTTTTCTTCGATCTTATGGTCTTGACCATAAGAAAGTCGACATTTTGAAAGTTCAAAATTTAGAAGTAGACCCCTGTCTACATCATTATAGAATACTGTATTTTCAGCTGTGTTTTAAATACTTCACACTTGAAAATGCTTGAATGTATGCAGATGACATATCCTATGTACATAACTAGAACTGGTCAGTTGGCATAATGAAAAGACTTGTGTGATTGTTCTATATTGTAATGGCTACAGATAAGTAAGATGGATTTAATTATGGTATTTCAATGTCTAAAAATGAAACTATGGCCACTACCATGGACACCTCCTTCATCAAACATAATATTTGATGACAGCAACTTGTTAGTTAACTTACCCTTAAATAAGATGCAAACTTACTGTTCTTTTTTTCACCACTTTGATGGGTGACTGTGGAACTCTTTACAATAAATATGTGACATGCAGAGAGCTTAGGGGTTTCTGAAAAGTTACTGGACTCCTAGTATAAGAATTATAGGTTCATAGGTTCATAGTTCATACTAGGCTATCTGCCCTAGGGCATTTATAAGCCTAGCCAGAGTGTATTTGGCTTTCGCCACCCATTTTAAATTAATTTTGCTATGCCCTTTTTCGAGGTTAGTATACTGTACCTCTGTCTAACAGTGACACAGAAGTGATACCCGGGGTAAACCTACGATCTCCCATCCACTCATCAAGATTCCTCTTGAAGAGAGTCAATGAGGGACTCTGCCTAACCTGGACTGGGATTTTATTCCAGAGTGAAGGGAGCCTCTGGGTTATGAATCTGTCCCTCCAGCATGTCCTATTTATTTCAGTGCTGAGGTTCAAGTCTCTCGAGCGTGGCTTGATGGGATTTGGATTTTCTGAGGTGCAGCATGTCCATTAATTCGGGTTGGACATGGCTTTATACGTCAGGCACAGATCGTCTCTGAGCAGGCGGTATGCCACTGAGTAGAGCTGGAGTTTCTTTAACCGGGCAGCATATGGCATCTGTTTGAGCCCTTTGATCCTCTTGGTGAGGTACTTTTGGGGTCTTTCCAGTTGCTGCAGGTGTCTGGTAAGGTACATCCCAAAGGGGCATTGTACTCAATTATGGGCCTGATGAGGGATGAGTAAAGAGGCACGATGACCTCCCCTGATCTAGATGTGAATCCCTTCATGATTAGGTGGGCTATATAAAATGTTTTTCTAACCACTTTGGCCACGTGGTTGTCAAATGAGAGATTGCTATCAACTTGGGTCCCCAGGTCCCTAATTACTTCTTCTGTATGTAATGGATTACCACCTATGTGGTAATTTGTGGGCACTTTGTTTTTGCCAAAGGGGATGACTATACACTTTTTGGCATTTAGCTTGAGGCCATGGCTCTGGCACCAGTTGTCTGTTTCTATGAGGCCCTTTTGGAGGATGCTTGTGTCGGCTGGAGAGTTGATTATGGTGCCCAGTTTGCAGTCATCTGCGAACTTGGTCAGCCACAGTCCTTCCATGTTGGCCTGTACCTCCGAGAAATATATACCGAACAAGATAGATCCCAGGACTGAGCCTTGTGGGATGCCACTTGTAACTGGTTTGGAGTCTGACATGGCTCCAGCAATTCTAACTATGTGGGTTCTGTCCTTGAGCCAGTTTGCAGCCCATCTAATGACATAGGGGTTTATATTTAAGCTGGTGAGCTTATCTATAATGCCTGAGTGGGGTATTGTATCAAAGGCTTTTGCGAGGTCCAGGTAGGCTGTGTGGACCACCTTCCCCTCGTCAATGGCCTTGGTGACTGTTTCAAAGAAATCCACCAGGTTTAAGAGGCAGGATCTGCCCTTAACAAAGCCGAACTGGGTAGGATCCAGTGTCTGTAGGTCCCCAATATCTTTATTTATGAGGTCCATGATGATCCTTTCCATAGCTTTGCAGACCAAGCTAGTCAGGCTTATGGGGCGATAGTTTCCAGGATCCATTGAGGCACCACCTTTGTGGAGAGGGACCACTGTTGCTGTACGCCACTCTTTGGGTACATATCCTGTAGTAAGGCTGAGATTGAACAGTGGTTTTATGTTTGGGTTTAGCTCTTCTTGGAGTTCATGTAGGACGCAGCCCGGGACACCGTCTTGTCCCATTGATGCTGCGTTTTTTGCTTTGGAGAGGGCGGCCCTTACCTGAGCATCTGAGATGTCAGGGGGGCAGCACTCTGCTGGGATAGATATTTGCCCTTTTGGTGGTGGTGGGGGGGAGAAGTTTGCGCTGAACCTGTCAGCTAGGATGTTGGCAATGTCTGTGGGTTCGGTGTATTTTTTGTCATTTTGGACTAATTCTGAGCATATCTGGGAATTCCCACCCAGGTTACTAACATAACTAAAGAAAGCCTTGTGATTATCCTTAGTGTCCTGTGAAATTTTTCTCTCGAAGCTGGCCTTAGATGATTTTATGAGTGCCTGTAGTGTTTTGCTAATACTGATCAGAGATGCCTTCCCTTTTTGGGATTTTGCTCTATCATGTAGTAGCTTCCTCCTTCTATTGTATAGTTTGTTTATGGCTGGGGTCCACCAGACAGGATGTCTGCCTTTGGAGGATTGGATCTTGGTTTTATTTGGGATTGCATGATCCATGCATTCCTGAAGGTGTTCATAGAATGCGTTTATAAAGGATTCTGCGGTCTGGGCCGTATTTTCCACAGGCCCGGGGGCTTTGAAGGATTCCACCTCGGTTTTGAGGAGTGTGAAATTTGCTTTAGAGAAGTTTTTCACTGTGGTTTTCTGGGCAGGGGTGGGGTAGGGATGTGAATATTCAGTGAGATTAGTTTATGGTCTGATCTTACCAGTGAGGGATACACTTCTGGTCTGGAGCATAAAGTCCCCATGTTGGTGATGATCAGGTCCAGTATGTTTTCCCCTCTTGTGGGAGTGGTAACGAGTTGTTCCATAGCATTTGAGTTTATAAATTCTAGGAACCTTTGGGCTAGGGTGTTGGAGCTAGAGTAATGCTCCCAGTCTATGTTTGGGTAGTTGAAGTCACCCAATATAATGGTGTTTGGAGAGACCTTCATATTTTCCAGTGTTCTCAGGAAGGCTGAGTGGGGTTCCTGGGTTTGGGAGGGTGGTCTGTAGCAGGCTATAAACTGGAAGGCAGTTTTACCCACTGTTAGTTGCACATGGATAGATTATATTTTTGTCTCTGGGTCATTGATCAAGCAATCGTTTAAATGGTGTGTTTAGACCCTGAGTTTGGATTCTGTATTACTGACCAGTGATCATCATGCAGTTTCTAGATGGTGTTACTTCAGATAAACTGTGGATACCTCATTTCACATACTGTTGGATAATACCTCATTCAACAGTTCAACAAAATGTGTTGAGACAGACAAAAAATTGATGATAAATGTTTTTCCATTTCTAACACAGAAACATATCCATGGTGAAAAACAGAAATGTTATGATAAGAAAAGAAAGTACACACTGACTGGGAAAAAAAGACTATCAAGCATACATTAAAAAATATTTTTCTTTGCTTGTTCTTTAGTCTCTACCCACTTTCCCTACTGCCTCACAATAAGGGCAGGACATCCAAGTTTAATGTGTGTACAGACTAACTCAGTTAAAGATAATAATGCTGAACTGTCAAAATGAGTGCAGAAAGTAAGAAAATGTGTATATTTAAAATAAACACATAATTTATTCAAAAATCCAAGAGCTTAAGTCAGAACTAAATAACAGAAACTAATAAAAATGTAGAGGAAATATAGTGATGTTTACAGCTCATAAACACCAATACACAGGACTAAAACTCCAGCATGCAGACACAGATACACACACACACACATACACACACACACACACACACACACACACACACACACACACACACACACACACACGCATGCACATATACATACTTAAAGAGATGTGCACACAGCTAAGCATACACATGCGTACACACATGCAAGCACATGCTCTCACAAAGACATGCACGTACACAGTATGAATACTTAGACTCAGAGAAGTATAAGAAGTTGAGTTTTGCATTTGTATAACTTTCTCCCTCTTCTTCCATCCAATCTTATGGAGGTATTAGTTGCCACAATTCTAAATCAGCAATCACTGGACTCTAGTGATCTTGACATCTGCTGATGTATCTCCTATCTTCTTTTTATCAACAAAGATTTGGAGAAAGTGGGATATATGCATCTTGGTTAATTTCTCAGAGAAAGCATATGACAGGGTGCCTAGAGAGGAGTTGTGGTATTGTATGAGGAGGTCAGGAGTGTCAGAGAAGTATGTAAGAGTGGTACATGATATGTACAAGGGTAGTGTGACAGTGGTGAGGTCTGTGGTAGGAGTGACGGATGTGTTTAAGGTGGAGGTGGGGTTACATCAAGGATCAGTTCTGAGCCCTTTCTTATTTGCAATGGTGATGGACAGGTTGACAGACGAGATAAGACAGGAGTCCCCGTGGACTATGATGTTTGCAGATGACATTGTGATCTGTAGTGAGAGTAGGGAACAGGTGGAGGAGACCCTGGAGAGATGGAGATATGCTCTAGAGAGAAGAGGAATGAAGGTCAGCAGGACTAAGACAGAATATATGTGTGTGAATGAGAGGGAGGATAGATGAATGGTGAGGATGCAGGGAGTAGAGGTGGTGAAGGTGGATGAGTTTAAATACATGGGATCAATAGTTCAGAATAATGGTGAGTGTGGAACAGAGCTGAAGAATAGAGTACAGGCAGGATGGAGTGGGTGGAGAAGAGTGTCAGGAGTGATTTGTGACAGACGAGTACCAGTAAGAGTGAAATGGAAGGTCTACAAGAGGGTAGTGAGACCAGCTATGTTATATGGGTTGGAGACAGTGGCATTGACAAAAAGGCAGGGGTTTGAGCTGGATGTGGCAGAGTTAATGATGTTAACATTTGCACTGGGTGTGACGAGGGTGGACAGAATTAGGAATAACTATATTAAAGGGTCAGCCCAGGTTGGAAGGTTTGGAGACAAAGCCAGAGAGGCAAGATTACATTGGTTTGGACATGTGCTGAGGAGGGATGCTGAGTATATTGGGAAAAAGATGCTAAGCATGAAGCTACCAGGTAACAGGAAAAGAGGAAGGCCTAAGATAAGGTATATGGATGTGGTGAGAGAGGACATGCAGGTGGTTGGTGTGACAGAGCAAGATGCAGAGGACAGGAAGAAATGGAAACAGATGATCCGCTGTGGTGGACCTATAACAGGAACGGCCGAAATAATATGATGATGATGGTTAATTTCTCAAAGAACATGAATGATAAATTGCTTTATTCAGTTTTGGTCCTCTGATCTCACAGTGGCTTTTGACATGGATGGCCACAAGATGTTTCTGGAATGTTTAGCCAGTTACTGTGACATTACAAGAACTGTCATGAGAGGTTTTCCTCTAACATGATGGACATTTACAGATAATTTCTTCTAACATTTCTAACATCAATTTCTCTTCATTTTCTTCGTGGACCACAGTCTACCACAGATTTCCATTTTGGGCCCATTCTATTCATCATGTTTTTGTTGTACAAGATGGTTTAATTGAGAGAGAGTAGTGCAGTATCACTGCTATGCTAAGCACAGACACCTACACCTCTGGTTTTTCTGAACTTTTCATTACATCTTTGCAATTCACTGCTGACAGTCTCATCTGCACTCACAACTGGATGCTTAGTAAATAGTTCAAGCTCAGTACAGCCACAATGGCCAATATTCCTGTCACTCTAAAGATGTTAAATTTTCAACTTTGAAATTCCCACTATCATCTCATGGGGCATGACAGCCTTGAATTTATGTCTAAGAGGCGCAGTCTTGGAGTGATCCTTGATAACAGGCTGACACCTAAGGACTGAATGTCAGCTGTCACAAAGCTTGTTTACTTTCATCTAAAGAACATTTCCCAGATCAAGTACCTGTAACTGGCAGCTAGTATAGAGGACTAAGGCAAGGCTACAGACTGTTAATAAACTGCTTCCTGTAACAAAGGTACAGAGTTTGATTACCTCCACCTGTATTTGCCTTCTGAGTGACTCTCAGCAAATTATTTAACCATAAATGGTCCTGGGCTGAGACTGAAAAATGTCCATCCAGATCAGTGATTAACCCTTGTTGACAAATAGAAATAAATAAATAAATAATGACCACATAAGGATCTATCTGTGGTCAAGTATGCCCTTGTTTTAACATACTAGAACCACTAGATTTTCTTATACCTTGAGTTTCCGAACTAGGAAACTGACCATTTGCAGCATGTGCAATGCTCTGCTGCCCCTCTACTGACAGATGGATCAAATTGCCATCCTATCATAGTGGTTCTTCCTTGGAGCCTTGAAACTCCTTGGAACCATCCCTGGTTGTGATCATGGGTCCATATTATCTGTAGAAGTATTGGGCCTTTTCAAATCCATACAACATAGATGCTGCCCACCTGAAAAACGTCTATACCATATTGTTTTACTTGTGTCTTCTGCAGTGTTCAGCAGGCTCTGATGGCAGTTCTGAAGGCATAGCTTAAATCTTCTGGGACTTGCTCATTTACATCTTAGGCTCCAAGCCTTCTGAACTCATGACCTGGCTGACCCCTGGAAAACTCAGTACTATGTGGCTTTAGCAGGTCCCTTAAGAGCTATGTATTTCATTTTATATTTAGTTGACTTATTGGTCTGTCTCTCTATATATCTGTCACGTATTAATGTTTTTTAAATTTGTCTAATTTCTACTACTGCTTAGTTTTTCAGAGATGTTAGCATAGTTTTATAAAGCTGGCGGCAGTATAATCTCTCTTTTGGTGTTTTATATGTAAGGAGGCATGAAACAGATGTTTTTGGAAGTTGATAATATGTACAGTAATACTGGGAAATCAAGTGTTGCAGTTTGAAAAATCTTTAATAAGTAAAAACAAAACAAAATGTTTAATACATTTGTGAATATAGATGAATGACACTTTAACAAGTGTGATAGCTGGGTAATTCTTAACAGCAGATAGTTATGCTACACTATAACAATGACTTTTCATTACAGTTTTTGAGGTGCAAAGGTTTTAGAGGCAGAGGGGTAGGAAGACTAGAGTAGGGCAGTTGTGCATTGTTACATCAGTGTAAATCAACAGTGTTTCCTTCAGATAACTTTAATGTAATATAATGTCACACCCACATCTTATTCTAACAGCTTTTTATCTTGACCCATCATTGTCACTATCAACTCCAGCAGGAGTCAAGGACAACACAGTCATGAAAAGAGGGAAGTAGCTTTTGTGTAGGGCACTTGAAGGTAGAATGAAATTAACAAAATGGCTGCTTGTTTGCATGCAAGGCATAATACAAGTAACAGCAACTCATCATCTTTAAAACTGATTTCTTGCATAGATGCTTCATGTTTGAAATTAAGTCAGGCAGGCAAAAAGAATGATAAACAGTAGACAGTTAATACTATCCTTATTCTATGTCTTTAGTTGTATGCATTTCAGTAACAATCTTTAAAAAGTTGTGGGGAAAACACCAGAAAAGTAGTCAGTCAGTGCAGCAAATGGAAGAAAAAATTGCTATGAGATACTGCAGCAAAAATGTACTTTTATCATCAGGGATTTTACTGGCAAAAATGAGATATAAGTATATGCAAAATATTATAAGGAAAGTACAGTTGTGTACACTTACCATAAATGTAGATGTTCGAGTGTATTCACTGTTGCAGTCATTACATTTGGATAATCAGTCAGCCTCAATAACAAAGTCTTGAGTCCTGCATCGGTTGCTGTCTCCTCTTCCATGACGTCAGGTCATCAGGGGTATAAAACAAGCAGCCAACACCATTTTATTCAGTTTTTCTTGCCCCAGATGTCAGGTGCCCCCCAAATGGGGAGCAAATATATATATATATATATATATATATATATATATATATATATATATATATATATATAAATAAACAGTAAATATATATAAATGCACTTTTAGAAACATAAACTTTACCTTCATCTAAAAGCAAATACACCACAAAGGCTTTTGTGTATAGTGAAGGAAAGAAAAGGTATAGAAAGGGGGATGGTGGGTGGGTAACCCGGACTGCAACAGTGAATACACTCGAACATCTGCATTTATGGTAAGTGTACACAACTGTACTATGTTCTTCGTGTTTCACTGTTGCAGTCATTACATTTGGGTAGAATCCCAAAGCTATGGATGGGAGGATGGAACTAGATAGCATTAGGAGCGGCTATAAGGCCCTGAAGAACTGCAGTGGCAAAGCCTGTCTGGATTTGGAGAAGAGAGGCAAATGATAATGCTTTGTGAATGTATGAACTGAGCTCCAAGTAGTAGCTTCTAGAATGTCTTTGGTTGGAACTCCTCTGAGAAAAGCTGCTGAGGTAGAGGCAGCCCTGGTGGAATGTGACCTGATCCCCTTGGGCACAGGTTTACCATGGTGCAAGTAGCAGAAACGAATGCAGTGGCTTATCCACTTAGAAATTGTCTGCTTTGATATAGCCTTCCCCCCTGATCCTGCAGCAAATGCCAACAGTAGTTGCTCAGACTTTCTTAGAGATTTGGTCCTGTTTAAGTAGAATCTTAGTTGTCTGTGTACATCCAATGAATGCAGAATCCGCTCCCTCTTGTTCTGCAGATTTGGGTAAAAAGTTGGCAGGTGAATTGTTTGGTTAAGGGCCACACTGGATACCACCTTAGGCATAAAAGAAGGATTGGTCCTGAGGGACACCCTGTCCAGGTAAAAAGTAATAAAAGGCTCCACAGCCATGAGAGACTGTAGTGAAACCCTTCTTGCTGAAGTGATTGCCAATAGAAAAGCTGTTTTCCAAGATAAAAATTTTATATCTGCAGTAGCTGCTGGTTCAAAAGGCGGCAGGGTGAGTTTTTCCAGCACAAAATTGAGGTCCCATGCAGGAGATGGTGATCTTCTGGGAGGCCTTAAATTTTTGGCCCTTCTAAGATACTGTTTAAGCAGAGGATGAGAAAAGAGGGGAGGCTCTGTGTTGTAATGGGCCGAGATGGCAGAGGCATGGATTTTTATTGAAGAAAAAGATAGGCCCTTGTCAAGCATCTCAGTCAAATATTGTAAAATCTGAGGGATATTTGGTTTTGCTGTGTCCGTTCCTTGTGCTTGGTTCCAAGCACAGAATCTCTTCCACTTATCAGCATAAGATTTTCTAGTACTAGGCCTTCTGGCTTCCAAAATGACATCCATCACAGATTTACTGAGAGGTGTTGTTTGAATAATTAAATGATCAGCCATGCTGCAAGGTTCAGAGTTTGGAGCTGAGTGTGCAGAATTTGATTGTTCTGTTGAGACAGTAGCTGAGGTATTTGAGGCAAGTACCAAGGAGGGAGTTGAGACCTATTCTTTAGAATTGGGTACCAGTGCTGGTGAGGCCAGTCCGGAACATTTAGGATCATTTTTGGTTTTTCCTGTCTGACCTTTAGTAGGACCTTGGAGAGAAGAGGCAGAGGGGGAAAGGCATATACTGACAGGTTTTTCCAACTGAAGGATAGGGCATCCACTTTCCATGCTTGTCTGTGATATGTCCTTGTGCAGAATTTGTCCAGTTGATAATTTTGTGGAGAGGCAAATAGATCTATGTCTGGGCTTCCCCATTTCTGTGTTGCCATGCTGAAGATTTGTGGATCCAGTTTCCATTCGTGTGGGTCCATAAGATTTCTACTTAGGTCATCTGTTTTCCTGGCAGGAATTGAGCTTGAAGATGTATTTTGTAAGTCAAAGCTGTGTTCCACAATGCCATGGCTAGTCTGCAAAGAGGGTAGGAATGTGTACCCCCCCCTGCTTGTTTATGTACCACATAACCGTGGTGTTGTCCGTCTTTATCAGTAGTAGTCATGGATGAAGTATGTCCTTGAAGGCTGTCAGAGCATTCTGAACAGCTAGCATCTCTTTCTGGTTGATATGCAGATGCATTTGTTTTGGGCACCATTTGCCCTGAATGCATCTCCCTGACAGGTGGGCCCCCAAGCATAGTCTAATGCGTCTGTAGTTAGGGTTTGGGTGGCAGGGTGTAGAGTGAATGACAGTCCCTTGTTTTGGTGACATGTCTACCAAAGAAACTCCTGTTGTAGGCAGAGAATGAGAGGAATCATTGTTTCCAGACTGTGACAATGTTGACTCCATAAACTTTTTAGGTACCATTGAAGTTTCCTCATATGCAGTCTTGCATATGGAATTAGTAGAATGCAGGATGCCATGAACCCCAAAGCCTGCAGAATTTGTCTTGCAGATAACTGGGTTTTTGTTGCCATCTGTTTGAAGTATGTTGTCAGTTGCCTTTGTTTGTCTGGTGTAAGGTAAGCCATCTGGGCAGTTGTATTCAAGCTTGCACCCAGGAATGTAATTATTTGAGAGGGTACCAGTTGGGATTTCTTTTCGTTTATTGTGTACCCTAGGCATGTTAGAAGCCTTTTTACAAATGCCACATGTTGAAGAAGAGTGTCCTTGTTCTCTGCTTGAATGAGACAGTCGTCCAGATAAGGATAAATTTGTATGCTTCTTTGTCTGCAGAATGCAATTACTGGTGCCAGACACTTTGTAAAGACCCTGGGCGCAGTAGATAAGCCAAAGGGCAGTGCAGAGAATTGGTAATGCAAAAAACATGCCTTGAAGCGGAGATATCTTCTGCACGATTCCCTTATTGGGATATGCAGGTATGCCTCTTTTAAGTCTAGAGTCACTAACCAAGCGTTCCTGCCCAGCATAGGCAGTAGCTGTTGTAAAGTCAGCATTTTGAATTTTGGAATGTCCAGGAATGTGTTCAAAATCTATAAGTCCAGTATTGGATGCCAGGTATTGTTTTTTCTGGATACCAGGAAAAGTCTTGAATAAAAACCTTGTCCTTTTTCTTTTTATGGCACTGGTTGAATAGCCCTCATATCCATGAGGGACATAACTTGTTTCTGAGCCTCTGCCCATTGATTTTGTGGCAGATCTGGCCAACCGTTTGGAATTGGCAAAGTATGGAAATGAAATTTGTACTCCTGGGATACTATGTTTAATACCCACTTGTCCTGGGTAATTAACTGCCAATTTTGAGCATGAAGTGCTAATTTTCCCCCCAAGGGGTCTGCCAAAAGATAAGTGCTTGGTGAAGGTAGGGGGAAGTCATTGAGACTGCTTACTGTAGGGTTGTGCTTTGTTTCCTCCAGATTTGGAGGTGGAGGCACCCCATTGCTTTGACCTGTAAGAACCCTGAGATTGATATTTAGAGCCTTTTCTGTGCCTGGATTTGCCTTGATAGGCTCTGTTGGACACAGGAAAGGACCAATTTTTAGTAGCCAGTGCCTACTGAACCTGGGTGGCTGTACTTGTAAGAAATCTTTTACAGTTTGCATAGATTTAGCTTTGACTTCCATTTTCTTTAAATCCTCTTCTGCCTTATTACCAAACAGAGTATCATGCTGCAAAGGGGCATCCAACAATTTAGCTTTAACATGATCAGGCAGATTTTGCTCCTTGAGCCAGGCATGCCTTCTAATCACAGATCCAGTAACTGCGGCCCTGCAAGAGGCCTCCAAGGAATCAAAACCACATTGCAAAGTATGCTTTCCAACCTGTTCTGCTGAATGCAATAATTCCTGTAATTCTTTATTTTCCACACAATCAGAATTCAACATCATTTTCTGTTTCAATAAACCCATAACATGCTGTTGATATTTAAGCATATGAAACTGGCAGTTTAAAGCCCTAATTGCCAAGGTTGCAGACGTATAAACCTTCTTTCCCATCTATCCAGCGCCCTGGAATCTCTATCAGAGGGGGTAGGATTTTTGGCTGTAGAAGCCTTTACACCTTTGGGACCCTGTGACATAGTCACAGGATCAGCAGCAGGATTTTTGAATAGAAATTTGTGGGAGTCAGGAACCCTGTAATATCTGTCTGGCTTACTAGGAGCCTGAGGCAGAGAATCAGGAGCCATGCTTAATTCCAAAAACACATCATCAACAATGTCTAATACAGGAGGTATTGCCAAAGGCCTATGATGAGGAAGAAGAAGGAAATCCCTAAGCCTCTTTTTTGATTCAGAGAAATCCTGACTCTCCCAATGAAAATGTTCCCTTAAAGTATGCAAGGTTTCTCCAAAAGAATAATCCTCAGGAGGAGATGCAGATGGGATGGATTCGTCTGCATCAGAATCCTCATAGGGTGGAATAGAAAATTCCTGATCAGAAGAGGAATCAGAAGAAATGGAAACCTGATCTGAAGATTCATAATATGTGTCTTGCCTAGGCATCTTAGCAGGGGGGTGTTGGGAACCCCTGATCAAGGTAATTAAGTCCTCAGCCATTTTTATCATCGTTTTTTTAGGCATAGGGGCCTGAGCATGTGGCTCATGCGTCATATTTTTTTAGACTTAGAAGATGTTTTTTATCTTGTTTTTGAAGCTGGCATCAGTTTTATATAAAAATGTTGAGGCCTGAAAACACCCTCAGAAGCCGGTGCCTGCTCAGCGGCTCTGGACCCATCCAAGGGAGAGACATCGTGGGTTCAATACTCTGAGAATATCATGGCATACTGGACTCTGCATGGGTCTCGGTAGAGGCCTGCGACTCAAAAGTAGCGGGTATCAGGGGCTGTGAAAGCACCTCACTGAGTACCGGTGAACTGGTGACTGGCTTAGGAGAAGTTTTGTCATTGGTTTTGGACTTCCACGGTCTGTCTCTGTCTTTTTCTTTGCATTTTTTGTGAACTCCGGTAGTTGGATTGTTAACCGATGACATTTCAGATCCAAAATATTTAGAAGCAAAGATATACCGACGCTTAATAGTGCATTGGTTAAATCTAGCACAAAACCGAAAGCAAGGCACATTATGATCTGGGCCTAGGCAAGGAATACAGTACAAATGAAAATCCTTATGAGGTATTTGCTTCCCACAAGTAATGCAATTATTAACTTTTACTGACATCGGTAAGGAGCAAGAAAAAGTTTCCCCAATGGGGTACTTAGCTATAGTTGAAGACTTCGGTTCTGAAACTCGAATGCGAAAATTTCAGGAGTCGGCCGACTGGCACTTGTGAACTGCTTCTGCTTCGGGCACTGCTTGGCAAGAAAGACTGAATAAAATGGCGTCGGCTGCATGTTTTATACCCCTGATGACCTGACGTCATGGTAGAGGAGACAGCAACCGATGCAGGACCCAAGACTTTGTTATTCAGGCCGACTGAGGGCAACCTGCCAGCAGATTACCCAAATGTAATGACTGCAACAGTGAAACATGAAGAACATCAAATATAAACCAAAAGTGCAGATTGAGTCATGACAAATTTAATGTATATAACCTTGTGTCTCAGTATACAATGGTGTATAATAAAAGCAACTGAAAAACTACAAAAACACCCTTTGTATACCACATATTACATTCTCTGCCATCAAATGGAGAGTTAAAATGTAGATTCCCAAATTATTTGATATGAAAAGCAATGGCTGCGTTCCTCCACCTAGACAGAGTTCTGGGAGAGAAAAAGTGGGGAGTGGGGATAATGAAAGATTAGGAAAATAGTTTAGGAAGAACTAAAATAATCTTGTGATCTTGTGTATGTGGGGGTGGTGTATGTATGGGTGTATAAATCTTGTAGAAAAGGGCTACAGAAGTTAAGGAGCCCAACAGCTATAATACAGAATCAAAGGCTTTTAGTTATGCACAGCATAATTGGTGACAAGCCAGAACATGAAAGCCAAGTAATCTGTGAGTACATGTCATCCTCCAATTACACAGCAAGAAAAAAGATGTTTTGACTTCAGTGCAGCTGATGCAAGTCAGTACAATAGACAGCTGGCAAATCTAAGTATATGTATATGTGATATTAACCTTTGATTGACAACTTGGGAAGACCAACTGATGTAGAAAAGGGAATCGTTTACATGACTTAACACAAAATTTATCAACAAGCAACATAATTCATATGTAACTGAAAATAATTAAAAAAAAAGATAGCAACTTTTTTATATCAAAAGGAGGGAAACGGTGAAAGGAGACCAGGATACCTATTCAAAATGGCCTACAGACTTCAGTATTATAACATTGGTTCAGCAAGATGTACAATCTCCAGACGCAAGAAAAAAGTTGTAGATTATGGGTCCTACTGTTCAGCACTGGAACTTATTTTCCGAATCCTTGAAGGGTAACCACGCCTAGTCAATGATCAGAGCAGCTGTTTCACCACATATAGAGCTACCCATTTTGAACATCCATGTTTCCAGGGGCTGTGACAGTCATGTGGAAAGCAGGATCAGAATATTACATACATGCATGTCTGAAATGTAATGTCACAACCATATAGCAGCATGCAATGAGCATGAGAATGCATGAAAGACAGTGGTTTATGATTACCTTATGCACAGTACCCGGGGGCGATGCATTCACATCAGCCATGAATGAGGAAACCTGGGAACCCCATATTGTTCCATCCACATTCCCTAGTTATCATAGGTAAGGCAACAGAACCAAGATGGCACATCGTGGCAGGGAAATTATCAATAAGAAACATGGTGTGACGCACATAATTAAAAAATAAGCATGATTGTGTGATAGTGCATGTGCAGACAGGGCAGTGTACATAATGTGCAGTCTTTAGACATAGCCCTACACCTGCTGATGCTCCACAGAGGATGTACGGACATTGAACACATGTCATATATCAGCCACATGAATACTGTAGATGTGTACACAATCTGTCCATATAATGGTAGTCTTTAAAAACTAGTGATGCCTCCACACAACTCTCTGTGTTCATCCTAGTGACACCTCCGGGCATCTAGTATTGTCTGTTCATATTTACATTAATATTCACAAAACGATGCTCTAAACACGCTATTGAAATATTTTATCTTAAAGTTCCTATGATGGGTGACACAACTGCATTGATATTTAACCTTCATTTACTGTGGCAAAAGAGGTTAAAATGTGTTCATATACTATTTATATTTGTATTATAATAATTTTAATATTTCTCTAAATATCTTTAACAACCAAGTAACAAAAAGAACTGGTTAACCACATATAAAGCTCATAGCTGGATGAGCAAAATGTTGCTGAGCATGTGTAATTTATGTGGTTATGGAAATATTGTTAGTTTTTACAAACTTTACAAAAATTAATATTTATTGGATTTATTGTGACTTATAAAAATCAGCTTGATACTTACAAGCTAATGCATTTGACCAGTGCTGAGATTAGTTTGTGCTGAATAATTTGCCATTTACATTTCTTTAGGATCACTTATGGTTCTACAGATATGCACAGTTGTTTGAACTGTGAGGATATAATTAGATTTTGTCAAAAAGCTCCTGATACAACCAGTGGAAGTTATGGTACAAACTTACAGTGTTCTATTGAAGGGAGTTATGCATACACAGAAGCCATATATGCTGTTTGTCATCCTGATTATCATACATAATATTCATGGATGATTTGTTTCTATAGCCACATGAAAATGTGTTGCACTGCATTATTTCCATATAGCTGGACCATGCAGACTGATGTGTTTACCTGACTCATGCTTTAACTGACAGAGACATTATGATAAGCAGTTAATTTACCTGTATGCAAGAGACACACACATATGGCAGTATCATTACAAATATTGTTTATGTCCACAAAGAGCATCTGTGCATCCATATTTGAAACATGCACCACTGAAAGTATGTTGGGTACATCACGCTGGCAGCCACAGTCCAGATGTGGAATGACATACAAAGTGCCAGCCACCCCTTGATATGAATATGTTAACACATAATAGGGTAGTAAAGACAGTTGCACCATAAACAAACACACAGTTTGGAAGAGGTAACAAGAGAGTTTGGATTCATGGTCATACAAACACATATGTAACACAAGTCCAGTGTATGTCAAAGGTATTTTGTGTTTCAGAGGAACAAATCACAGTAGCACAGGAATCATGATGGAGAAGCACAGTGCATATGGTATTGCATCAGAGACAGAGAGGTAGGTGAGACACAATACATGCCAGTCCTGCATGTATGCTTGATCATGGCCACACTTAGGGATACCTATCATGATGTATTTACTGCCACAATGGGCTTGGCATGACCACAGAAGGCTCATGTAGGTGAGGTAATTGTTTGAAGGATGGCATTATGTAGCATACCAGAATAGGTGACTCACTGGGATGGGAAACCATGTATAACATAATAAGATGCAATGTCAGGGTACAGACTTGAACTCTGTTACTGTGTACATGCATATCTACATTGGTTTAGGTTTGTATCATTATGCCAGTGGGACAGTAGCTTAATATTGTCATGATATGATATATGGTTCTTCTTTAAGCAGTGACTTATAGTGATGTGTATTTGCTGTTATGCATACACAGCTATGTTGCATGTTGCAATGCCACATAGCTGGAAAAGGTATGCAAAAACTATAAACATACATCACAAGTGCATGTTGTATCTGATGTCTGTATAGTCTTGGTGATGTGGGGACTGTATTGGAAACCACTCCTTTAAGCATCCCTCTGTTGCTGCTCATTGTACAGTGGTAGCTTCTACAATGAATGTCTACATTCTGGATATTCCAACCTTGTAAGTCTAACTTAAAACACATTGGAGTCTAACAAAAAAAAAAAAAAAAAAAAAATGAACTTGCAGTACCCCTGTAACTCAACACACTCATCTATATGTAGTTGCAGAGACATGATTACAAAACAAAGAAATTACTTCCTTTATGGGTTTAGTGCCTATCGTTTGTTTAGACTTTCTGTCCATTGTGAGGAAGTATCAGTATTTATCAAGAATATCATCACCTCAAAACAGATTTCATGGGACAATAAATATGAATTTCCTGCACTGTCCAAATTACCCTAAACAAGATTAATTACCACTTCCATAGCTACCTATAAAATACCCTCTATGATTCCTTCTAAGCATGATAGCAAACTTAACACTTTAGCTACAATCCACATTAATCCCAATATCTTTCTACTGAGAACTTCAACTCTCTATCAATGAGGTGGATGACTGTACTGCCAGTGGTAGACATGCTGAAGCTTCCATGACATTATAAATGATGTCTACCTTGTATAGTCAGTATCACAATACTCATAAACTTATCCTCATAAATTTGGCCAAATCTTTCATACCTCCCTATGCATCTAGACCACAAATCAGTGATCTTTTCATTTAAAACTTGTTGTGTTTCCTCTGAAAATACCACTGTGTTTAGGGACTTCTCAAAAGCAAACCTTTGTCAGTTACTTGATAACCTAAATACATTCTGCTGTAATCCTTCTCAGATAGATCTCATTGCCAAATCTGCTACCTTTACCTCTGATTTCTACTCCCATTTAAATCGTTTTATTGATAAAGCAGCTCTTATTTGCACCAAATATAATGAAAATTAAAAAACAAAATAAACAAATTAGAATAAACATATAAACTAATTATGTAACAAGAGACAGAAATTATTTAATGAAAACTAGTCAAGAGCTTAATGGAATCATTAGGGAGCTGAAAGCTGAATATGAACTTTAAATAGCCATTAAAACAAAAATAACTGCAAATCTTTATTTAATTATATCAAGAAATTAATAACTAACACCCAGAACTGTTCAGAGCTAGTCCACAGTAATATTACTCATTCTGTCCCAAAGTAAATAGGTAATATCCCAGAGCTGAGATGTTTAGTACAAATTTTATGCCACCAGCAGTTATCACTACTCCACAGTTTCCACAATTACAATCACCTCCTTTAATTACTATTGCATAAGTCTTGACAGCACTCCCAAAAGTTAAACACATCTCAGGTATGGTCCCAGATAACATCCTTGATTGTCTAATTATCAGTACCCAAAGTGACCAATCTGAACCCCTAATTAACTTCTTTTAATCTAACCCTCTCCACTGATTACATTTCAAAAGTTTAGAAAACAACCATTGTAATGTCATTGCATAAATGTGGCCTAATAAATAGACCCATTAGTTTAATTAATCTTATATCCAAAGCTATATAACATATTATCTTAGCCTTCATTAATTTGGACGTTGAATATCCATTAAACCTGGACCGACATCAATTCATCTTTGTCAAAAGAAGTTCCATACTCTTTATCCTTATTAATTTCTTTGAAAAAAATCAGCAAAACAGTGAATAGTGGTTATGTGATACATACAGCATACCTGGGCCTTATTAAGGCCTTTTACACTATTCTCCATGCAGGCCTCATTGACAAACTTGTAAATCTGAATGTACATCTGTATATTAATCCTTATGTTGTACTGTGGATAGCAAAGTGGTTGCCTGACAAATAGATACAACTTCTGAGAGTAAATAAAAGTTATCAGCAGTGTACCATAATGCCCACTGACGTGTTTTTCATACTTTCATGTTAATGATCTTGGACTATGGTTATCAAAGTTTGCAGACAATGTAAATTGGAGTTATTACTCAATCTTACACTGGCTCACAACTGCTCCATTGTGGACTAGACCATGTTAACAATTGTCACAAGGACAATGCCCTCATTTTAAACATATTAAATGTGAAAAAAGTGCAGTGTAGTTAATTTTGATAAACAAAAGTCAAACATTTTCCCAAACCATGTAGATGACAAACTCTTACAATGAGACACTGTCATAAGAAATCTAGCCACTCTTACTGATGATTTTTATTATTTTTTTTACCATCAAGTATCTGTAGTAGTTAGGAGTAGTTAGGAAAGCTTACTATCTGCCTCATCTAATTTCCATAGAAATTTCCTCTAGATCCAAAGAAGTCTTAATTCACCACTTGTTGGCATCTATGTTCCTAACAGAAAAGATCAGTGGCCTCAAAAATCTTAGATACTAGGGTAGACTGGCAGCCCTCTTCTGTACTCAGTTTCTTAGGGACTTCTCAGTGGGGATCTGTGTCTAGCCTTTTGAGCCACAAAAGATCCAACCCCCTTTGACCTTCTATCCCTTCACTGACGGAATAGCATCTCAAATATCAGGCTAAAGGAGCTAAGTCTTTATCGACAGATAAATAAGATACGTTGATGTGATAGATTCATATTAAAATGCATCCTCCACCACTGGAACAAACTGCCACTGCACGTCAAGCAGAATAGTACCCCTCCGCCTTCAAACTAAACCTGGAAAATTGGATGGGCAGCCTTATTTCTCCCCTGGTCTATCTTATATTGCCCTCATTGAGTCTGCAGGGAGCTTTTGAATATAGGCTGTTAGCTAACTTGCAATAGTCTGCTGAGTGATTGACTGGTACAAACCTATGAACCTATCAAGTGCATGATGGTTACAATATGGGCACTTTAGGATGGTGAATGGTTGCTGTTCATACTCTTGGCATTGGCATTTTCAGGGACTTGAGTTAGGTGCTATGAAAACTAATGGGAAACTTGGTTTGTATTATCACATTTGGTACTTGGTACTTGGATTCAGCATCCAGCAATGACAACACAATATGGAGGTATTGCTATATTTATTAATAGCATGATACTATATTGCTGTATCTCTTTGTTCAGTTTTATATGCTAGACTTCCTTTAGTATTATTCTTATGAGAAAACATTTATTAAATTAAAAATAACCATAAAGTCAAAAACCAGCAAATACTAGTACATGAAAATGTGTGTAGTCTAAGTAACCACAATTGCAGCTGCTGTAATCCAACAGTCTTTTATTGACACAATTATTGAGCGCTTTTGTCTCAATAAAAAGGTGGGGTATAGTTTTATACAGAGCACTTGATTATTCAAATGTGATGCAGGAGATGTTATTTGATGCTACAACGTATGTGGGGGTTTAAAAAAAAACAGCTAAATATAGCCTATTCACATATTGATTCATTTTTAGAAGAATATCTTATTAATCAGAGAATAGATGTGGAAGACTATAATTTCTCATATAATAAAAAAAACATTATTCCTGTATTCTTTGGTATCCCCAAGGTCCATAAAAATGTTGAAACTCCCCCTTTTAGACCAATAGTTGCAGCAAGTGGGTCTATGACACATCCACTAGCAGTATATGTGGACTCTTGGGTACAACATGTGGTGGAGAAAACTGAGCATTTGGTGAAAGACTCATGGGATTTTCTGGGTCATTTAAAGGAAGAATTATGGAAGGAAGGTTTGATTTATCTCACAGTAGATGTGAAAGATTTTACTGTTATTCCCAGAGAGGATGGGATGGCTTTATTTGAAGAGACTCTGTTTCGGTTTTCTGACCTTGCACATGACCAGATAACACTAATATGTGAAATCATGAGTATAGTTTTAGAAAATAACTACCTTTATTTTGAGGGGGAGTTCTATCAACAGATCAAGGGGGTAGCAATGGGGACGGTTTGCACCCCCGTGTATGCAAACTTAGTGTTTTTGGGATGGGAGACCAATTATGTATTTCAATGCCCCTTTTGGCACAGAATTAGGATATATTCAAGATTTCTGGATGATTTTATTTATTTTATTTTACATTTGTTAACTGGGATAGTCCAACTAGATACATGTCCATTTTCAGTGGAGGCCCGGGGAGAAAAGCTCCAAAGAAACATTTATGCAAAATATACAAAGAAAATATACTAACATGTTTCTACTATATACAACAAGATTATATTAATGAGCAAACATTATTAAGTCATTGGCAAGCGCATTTAAAAAAGATCAAAACATATACAAACAATATTAAGGTATGTTAACTATGTAGTCACATCATGCATCTGAAAGGGATATTGATAAAACTGTGTAGTCCTATCAAGAGACTACGTGTGTAAGGCAAGAGATACTGAAGTAGTGGAGTGGGACTGAAATTAGTCTGGTGTGGAGCAGGGACATAACCATTTGATGTTAAGATTACTTTTGATAGACATTTTAAATTTGGTTAGAGAAGATTCCTGAGTAATGGATGAAGGCAGGGAGCTCCAAATTTTGGATATGTAAGATGAGTAGAGGGAGTCACCGGCATGGTTGTGGGATCTAGTAACTGTTTATCTTGTGGGATGGACCTAGTACTGAGGTTGAACAATTTGTACAATATTTCAATAATACAACAGAATTTTTAAAATTTACATATAATATTGATGGTTCAGGTATTAATTTTCTAGATATTTATATCTTCCATGACAATAGTGGTTTTAGATCAAAGATTTTTTGAAAGGACACTTTCTGCAATGCCTATCTGCATTTTCAAAGTAACCATCATATCACCCAAAAAAGAAGTATTGTGAAGGGGCAAGCTATCAGAGTAGCACACATGACGTCACATCAAGATGATGTAAAAAGTGAATTAGATAAAATTTGTTATATGTTCCAAGAGAGGGGATACCCCAAAGAATTTGTTATGGAAATATTAGATAAAATATACAAAAAATGGGGTACCTTTTACAAACCACGGTTAGGGGTGGGTTTGGTGTCATCTAATTCTGATTGTATGGTAGATACCAAGAAGGCCTCTTATGAGAAAGCCAGCATATTACAATATAATCATTTGGCTAACAAAATTAAGAATGCTCTGAGCTCTAACTGGAACATATTTAGGGTGAATAAAGATGTTTACGATAAGGTGGGTAAAGTACCTAAATTTGTGTACAGTACAGAAGCAAATATTAAGAAGCTCTTGGAAAACAAAACAGATGTTTCTAGTATAATACATGCCTGTACCAGGCCCTGTGAAGCTTGCAGTCAATGTTCATTTATTTTAAGGATAAATCCATCACCCTGAATAATAGAATACATGAGTTTTTTTCAAAAAGGGTAACTGTAGGACCAGTAGAGTGGTTTACTTAAGTGTTTGTACTACATGCTTTTACTTCTATGTAGGCAAGGCTGAATGCCCCTTAAGATGTAGAATATACGAACATGTAAATGATATCAAAAATGGGAAGCAGAATAGTGCACTGTATAAACATTCTCAGGTTTGTCCCAATTTTGACAAGTTTTTATTTGGGATTGTGGAAATCATTAAACTGGATGGCAGGGGGAGAGACTGGAAAAATACTTTAAAGAAAAAAGAAACAGAATGGCAGCTTAGATTAGCTGTGATGTTTCCCCCAGGTTTGAATGATGCAATTTCCATTGTTCCAATTCTATATGAAAAAGCAAGTAAAATATAACAAATATTATGGCATATATATATATATATATATATATATATATATATATATATATATATATATATAAAATTAAAATTTTGGATACATGTATATTTATATAATAAAAACATTTTTATTACATTATTTTATGTTGAACATGGTTAGTTTACATTGAGCCTATAAAGGTTCCTTTCAAATAATTAATTGATGTGTGATGTATTTAATCAATGGTTACATTTTATTGGTGGAGATTTAATTGATGTATAGTATTTAAACTGCTTTCTTTATGACTTTCTTGTCATTCTGATGAAGTCTCTTTTTATTGAGATGAAAGTGCTCAATAATTGTGTCAATTAAAGACTGTGTTGGATTACAGCAGTTGCAATTGTGGTCACTCGGACTACACACATTTTTATTTATTAAATTAAAATCAAAGTATTATGGAATGGTTTTATTGCCTTTTGAATATACACAAGTGTTTCTGGTTTACTTCCTCACTCCAAAGACATGCAAGCAGGGTGAATAGTGATAATGCATTGCTCATAACTGTGTGTATGTGCATATGTGTGTGTGTGTGTGTGTGTGTGTGTGTATGTTGGGGACAATGTGTACATGTGCATGTATGCATGTGTGCATGTGTGAGTCTTTATGTGTGCATGTGTGTTTGTGTGTGTCCTGTAATGAAGTGCCATCCCATGTAGGAATGGTTCCTGCCTTTTATCAGTTCCTTTCTAGAATAGACTCCAACCTATGTAACCCTCAAAAAGGTGAATGCAGGTAGAGAAAATTGAAGGGTGATATATCTGTACAGGTTTGATTAATTGCTGGATTGTATAAATGTCTTTATATTTTACTACCATGACATCACAATGTTTGTAGAAAGAAATCATAGGTTTGTGCGTTGGAAGTTTCCTTCTTTGCGTTACTTTTCTAGGGCTCCATTGTATTTTTAAATGTATTCTGTGAAAACTGTGCATCTGTGACAATACATGTTTTTTTCTGACAAATGTATTTATACAAATGTTAATCAGCTGAGTACACTAACCCAGTGAGCCCTTTTCATCAAAAGGTAACTCAATATCTGCAACTCAAGCTCCACTCAAGTAACCCGCATGCACAACCTCAACCTGGTCTATGACATCAATAGGAGCTTTTGGCAGTACAGATTTGTGTCCCAGAGACTCCCCCATCTGTGTAATAGACTTCCTGTCCATGTCAAGCAGAGTACCTTATTATCCCTTTTAAAGTACAACCTGGATAACTGGATGGGAAACAGAAAATACACCCCTGGGATTCCACTTGTGTCCCTGCTGGACAGGGGCTTAAGGTGCTAACTTGTCTAAACATGGGCTAAACTCTTGGCTAGGCTTATAAGCGCCTCAGGGCCAGTAGCCTAGTAACTTCCTATGATCCTATGAGCCTATGAATATTGCACTGTAAGCCTTATGCATCCAATGAAATACATGATATAATCATTTGAACAATTGAACTGGATTAATATCTTAATTCTTGCTATTTACTACTTATTATACAGTCACTAAGCCTATAAGGAGACATAATTTCCAGTTGTAGATATGTAGGGTTTACTCCTTTGGTGGTAATAAGTATTTATAAAAGGGAGGATATACCTTTCAATGTCTTTTTTTTCAAGAATTCTGTATAAAATCAAAAATAATGAGAGGAAAAAAACAAATCAGGGGCAGTTTTAAAATCATACTGTAATTCACTTAAATGTTAATAGAATAATGGGCCATTCCACAGTGGTGCAGTGGTAGCGTTGTTGCCTCACAGCAAGAGGTTCTCCCGTTCAATTCTCGGCTGGAGCACGGGGGAGTGCCTTCTGTCTGGAGTCTGCATGTCCTCCCCGCGGTTTAATGGGCGTTCAAAAGACATGCGTAAATGGGCGTGCCTTCGTTGATGGTTGAACATTGAGCTGGCACCTCGTTGTTCGTGAAAATCTACTGCCAATCATTAGCAGACTGGAGTTCCGCTGTGGCGACCCCTAACCAGGAAAAGCCGAAGACAAACAACATGTCAATGTACATCTTTCCGAACAGTAATTGTATGACACTCCAATGTCTGGCTGTATTGACTGACTGACTGTAAGCCTCAATGATTTCTCAGAAAAATAAAACTTTTATAGGGAACAGGGCAAAAAATATGAGGAAAATCAAGGACACCCTGCAAAATCGGGGACTGTTGAGAGCTATGGCACTGGCGGTGGGGGAGGGGGGTAGTACAAAATTGCTACATTTATTGACCTGTATGCATGTACAGTACAATATATGCATTGATTTTTTTTTTAGGGTTGAGAGAAACACTATAAGTGAAGTTTGGGTTGTATCAGTACTGAAATAGTTGATGCATAAGTTCATGCTACTGAGATGTGGTGCTGAGCAAAAAGGAGTTGCAGAAAAGACTTAAAAAATAATGGTTGGTAGCAAAACTCTCAACTGACCCTATTTTGGAGGAACATTCCTATTTTTAGGCCTAATTTAGGATGTCTCTATTTTTGGGGATATATCCATATTTTTAGGCTTGATTTACCCATTTAACATCAAAAAAGACCTCCTGCATGGAGGCAATTGCACGGCTCAACCAAAAAAGCAAGTCAAACAAAACATAGAGCCAGCAAACTGTGACCTGAAAAGTACTTTAATTAGTACATAAAAACACAATATGCAGAATCCTCCACATCACATTTGATTTTTGAAGCTGTGTTGTACACAGAAAACTGAGCTACATGGCCAACATACTAGTGGCACAAATAATTTAAAGAAAAATTACACACATCTCCCTTATTACCTTGTATGGCAGAAGTTTGAAATACCGCTCATTAAAGTGTGCAGATTTTACATTATCTCTTTGATAATGTGCTTATATTTTGCCATCATTTTTGTTACTCTCTGTTTTTTAAATGTGTTTCTGGGTAGTAGCCCGCATTCCTATTGGAAACAGGCAAAGTTGTATGCTATTTGGTATTCAAATGTTATGCTAATTAAATTACTATATATTTTTAGCTGCATTTTCCTACTTTTCAGGGGTCTTTGTTTCTGTTTTCAATGTCTACAAGTTGAGAGGTGTGGTGGGTAGAGCTGTTGAAATTTTAGTGAAAAAAATAATTTTTAAAAAATAATTATATCCAGAACATAATGGAGGAAGCAAAAAGAGGGACAAGTGACATGAAAAATGTTTGCTGAGGAGAGGAGGATAAGAACTTTGAGCTAGTATAAGAAAAAGGAAATAGTGCGGTAATGGAAAGAAGGGATGAGACAAAGATGCTCCTGGATTATTTAGTTATATAAGTCAGATTTTTTTTGTATAACTTATGGTCCACAGAACTTGATTATCCATAAAGAAGAAAACCCCAAGTTTAAATTCCAAGATAAGAAAATGGAGTCTTTGTCAGAAAAGGTTGTAATTAGGCCCACAGCGCGTTTATATTACCCTGTCATATTATTTAAATAGCGAGCGCTATTTCATCCTAAAATATCTAAACCACAAAATATCGAAACATATAGAACAGCAAATTTTTTCCCAGGGAAAAACATTTGCTGTTCCGAAACACAAACACACAACACAAGCACACCAAAATAAATAAACCACACACATACACTTAACAAAACCATAATTCTAACCCTGCACTACTACCTATCCACTCACCTTAACCCAACCCTAACCCTAAAGACCCTAACTACCGCACACTCACATTACCCGCTCCCTAACCCGAAAGCCCTTAACTACAGCACACTCACATTACCCGCTCCCTAACCCTAAAGTCCCTGTCCACAACAAAAAAAATTGTATACATAAGAAAAATAGTATTTTCCTAAAAGGTTAAACAACTTCTTCCAAGAAATTAAATGGTGGGTTGTGTTATTTGTTCTCATTTCTGTAGTAGCAATTTCATTATTGCAAATAGACTTAGATGAACAAATTTAATTTTAAAAACAGGAGTAGAATTAGATTTCCAATTTTTTGTTACAGTTTTCCTTGCTATGGAAAGAACTGACCACAGTAAAAATATTTAGTTTCTAGGGATGATTCCTGGAACATGAACATTGAAAAGAATAAGAGAATCAGATATTATACAGTTATCATTCCATAAAGATTTACAAAGATTTCTAAATCTAACCAAAATAGAGATATTACTCTACATTTAACAATCATATATATCCAGTCAGCATCAAGAAGTCCGCATCTCCAACATTTTACTTCATCATTCTTATATGTTATAGCTAATTTGTGAGGTGTTAGAAAACATCTGTGCAAGAATTTCCATGTAAATATTTGCAAATACAGGGAAGATGTGACCCGTTCACTGACTCTAAACAACGTTTTTTACCCTTTGTTTAGAATTCTTGTCCGTTTACTTTAGTAGAATAATTTCAAAAAGAAATGTCCATCTTACCAAAATCATTTCTGAGGATTTTATAAATTATAGATATGTAAGAGGTGTTCTTAACTGTGCCATTTAAAATGGTCAAGATGAAATTGAAGATTTTTGGAGTGTTCTTACTTTATGCCTCTAATGATGATATGAGCTTGCCATGTATGAATTCCTTACAGGTTTGGATGTCTAGCCAATTACAATTCTGTAAGCTTTATCTAGCAATCAGATAGTCTACAAGAGTTTATTTTACTAGCTGAAAGAAACTGATTCCAATATAATAGATCATCCCTCTTAAACTCTAGCATTTTCCGGGTATCAAAAGATATCAAGCACTCATTCATGAAAGGAATTGGGAAAATAATTATTAATAAGTTTTTGATCAGTTGATGAGAAAACATAAGCCTTTTGAACAATAATAAAAATTGACTTGTAAGAGGTATAAGAACAATTTTCAGTTTCTCACTTTGAATATATATTTTCAAGATCCATATAAAAATGTTTCTAAGTATTTGAAGATATGGTTTAAGCAATGTTTTATTATTATTCGATAGTAAACTTTCATGGATTAACTGATTAACTTCCAATAAGATGTTTAAGAAGTATTATTCCAAAGTAACACTGGATTGATAGTTGTAGAATTTAAATAAAAATCAATGTATGGAAATCCTATACCCCTTCCTCCCAGCTTGAGGTGTGCCAAAGTAGTGACATTCTTATTTTTTTTAGAGTACCAAAGGAACTCGAGCAGAATATTATTTAATTTCTTTTTAGTTTTAATGGTTAGTCTGTCTTCAAATGTGAAAAACAGTCTATTCCAGTTATCTGTTATACTTGTAATTGAATTTATAAGATGCTGATAGTTAGCTGTGAGTGATTTTTTTATAATTAAATTCAGTAAGGACACCTAAATATTTAATGTATGTGTCCTCCCATTTCAAATCTCTACTTGATTTCAGTTTCTTAGAAACATCTTTGTTTATTAGACGTGCTTGAGTTTTATTGTGGTTAAATTTTAATCCAGATATATTTGCGAAAGTATGTAGATTATTCAACAGGTGATCTACTGAAATTTAAATGTCATTAGAAGTTATTAGTAGGTCATCAGCAAACAGTTGTATTTTAGAGGATAATTTGTCTGACACTTTATATCCATTAATATTCTCATTATCCCTAATGCAGTTTGCAAGAGCTTCCATGGCAAGAGCAAAAAGTAATGGCAAAAGGGGACATCCTTGCTTAGTACCCTTTGATATCCCAAAAGGACCAGATAAATAAGATCTAATCTTTACATAAGGAATTTAATTTTCATATCGTTTTTTAATTAATGTAACAAAGTTTAAGGAAAAGTTATATTTTTTTTATAAAACGTTAAATAGATATGGCCACCTTAGAGAATTGAACACTTTCCCCGTGATTCATGAAGCTTGCGCCAGGCGCAGGCATAGCGTAGGTGGTATAATGCCAAATATGGCCACTGAGCGATTCAGGTATGATCCAATTCCATGTGCACTACTGGCGTACACCAGATCTGCTCAGCTCCTGGCGTAGGTATGCAAATCACCCCATGCGCCATACTGCAGCATGCAAATGAAGGTACATAGCGATTCATGAAGTGGCGTAGGCGTAGCATAAGCCTACAGAAATGTAAACCAAAAAAAAAAAAACGTTTAAACGTTTTACATGTTGACAAACAGAACATCGTAGCCACGGAAGTGGACCAGACTCATGTATAACAAAGTTAACATATGCCAATCGCTAAATATACAGCTAATGGCATAAGAAAAGATGCACAACACATACAAAATAACATTTAATGTCATGGCCACAGTAACGCAAAGGACAACCGTAGGGCATGTGTGCGCAAATGGGAACACAAGGAAAATATATGCAAATGTCATAAAATAGCAATGTAACAAAAATCATGATTTCACCATAATAGTCAATGGTATGCATGCTACATCACAACCAAGCTGTAAGGGTTGCTAAGGGCCTGTGACATCGTTCGGTGTGGTAATTATGAATTAGTAGTCAATGCCATGAAAATGAGGCAAGTAATAGTGAATCGCAAACGTCCCGCCGGCCTAAGGATATACAATATGGCACAGCACTACAACACCGAGGAGTGGTCTGTAGGAATACATGACATCAGCAGTGGGGTGTGCCACTGCAGCTGTAAGCACATTGGAGCAATGCAAATCCGGGCTGCCCATTGCTAAGCAAAGACGCAGGACAGGGACATGGATGTAGGTATAGCTTTGCTCAGCTGAGAGCACACATGGTGCCCGAAAGCGCATGTGTACGTGGATGAAAACGTGCCCGAATCCCGGTAAGCGGACACACGCACCGCGCATCACAGCCCAAAAAGGAAGTTTAGGGGAAGACAATAAGGAAATGCTACAGTAGGGTAATTGGAGTACAACTGAGCAATTAACACCTATTAACTCACAGTGGGCAACTGACGCCAGCTAACAAGGCTGCTAGCAGCAACCTGCAGAACAGGATAGGGGAGGTGTCGGATTACAAATTAAAGAGAACTGTAACCGCCGAGCAAATCAAACCTGCAGTAGATTGGCAATAGAACACATTTGACAAGACAATCCTGGTTCGGGAAAGTACAAAACAAGAAAGCAGGCTGCTGGATGCATGCCAGACAATGGGAGGGGAACCGTTAAGAAAAGTGGAGGCAAGGGAAAGAGGTAATCCACAACAGCTAAATGCAATGTAACACCAAAGGCAGCACAATAGCAGTATCCGTGGTAAAACACAAGATACCCTGCAGCTCCTAATGTACATACACACCCTATGACATCATCAGTGTTCAAAGCACAATAGTATAAAGTGTGAAGGCACCTCACACACACTTGTGTATTCCCAAACACTGCACCATCGGTGTAAACAGACGGGGAACTTTTACAATGTACATGTTGGGAGCTGTCATAGCTGTGATTCATCAGCATGTGTTGGAGACTGAAGGTGTTGTAGAGGATGATGCTGCCAACCATCTCAGGCCCCGGCAGAGAAGAAGAGTGTTCAGACCAAGGGTAACCTACCAGGGGCTACATGATCTGGAGATAGTAGAGCATTACAGGGTGGGCAGGGACATCATACAGCAAATAGTTGAGCTGTGCTGGCCACACCTGAGAGCCAGAAACAACAGAGGGGAACCCATCCCAGTGGACACGAAGGTATGTGTATGCCTGAGAATACTAGCCACAGGTACCTTTCAAAGGCCTACTGGAGATATTATGGGGATCTCACAGGCATGAGCATCCAGGGTACTCCACCAGTTCCTGGATGCCATGTTACCACATGCCAGTGAGCATATATACTTCCCCCGAACTCAGGAGGAGTTGGCCAGCAATATGCGTCTCTTCCACCATGTGGCACACTACCCAGAGGTACTGGGTGCAATAGACTACACGCACATACATATCAAGTCACCACCCAGAGTCCATGGTAGGCGCTACATAAACCACAAGGGATACCACTCCATCAACTGCCAGGTCATGTGCAATGCCCAGGGCATTATCACGGATGTGTGTGCTGGCAGCTCTGGAAGCTACCATGGCTCCCACATCTGGCATGCCTCTCAACTGTATCAGGTATTTGTTAGGGGAGGCATCCCATATGGCCACATTGTGGGGGATGCTGGCTATGCACTGGAGCCATGGATGATGACTCCCATCAGAAATGCACACACACCCATGCCAGAACACCATAATGAGGCACACGCACAAACCAGAATCATCATAGAGCGTGTGTTTTGGATGCTGAAATCACGGTTCCATTGCTTGGACATATCTGGTGGAGCCTTGCAGTACTCTCCAGGCACGGGTGCCCACATCTTCATAGTATGTGCCATGCTACATAATATGATCCTGCAGAAACAGCTGTAGCAGGGACATAATGGTGAAGGCACTCACAGCTCACCACAATTGCCAAGGCCATCACAGGCACAGAGGGATTCAGACCATGAACAACCTGTGCCAGCCCCAGTAGGCAGATGGAGGCGTGCCCAATATGCCCATGCCTTGGCAAAGAGGGAACATATAGCACATACACTGACAGTGTAGGCCCCTATGGACTGACACACTTCTCCACCTGCACACACAGTAAAACGGATGGCACACACACACGACCACCTGCAAATTGTAATGTATAGATGGCCTACTGTGTGAATCCTACATTGGCAGCCCTCAACTATTGCACACACTACAGCTATTGGAACAAGGAAAGTCAACACCTGAACAGTAAACGAAGCTAACAGCATATGTTGATACTGTATTTATAAGTGCCTAGGTACATTGGTAGGTACATGCCCGATTGTCAGAGGCTATGCAGCAGCCTAGGCAAAATGTGTCTGCTATCGCCACCCCATCGGTCAACCAACTGTCCCTCTGTGGAGCAGAGCCAATATCCGGATCCACGTGTGTAAACACTGTTCCCCACCTACTCTGCATGGATTCCCCGGTGTGTTAATGAGGGCCTCCATATAATGTAAGTAGGGATGTAGTGCCAAAGCATGGGGACTACCCATGACAGGTATCCGCCACCCCAGCATTCTCCAGTTATGGTTGTGTCAAGATGTAGAACATGACAGTGTGTGGCTCACTCTGACATAGATTCCCAATGCTGGAGCACATCCATTAAACATCACTTGGGCATACCATGAAGTGGTATCATCCATATGTAAACAAACTGAGTTACACATTTGACTGCAGTATGGAGGAACAGCCATAGTACAGTCCACATACAAAACACCATTAACACCGTTACAAACAACAGATAACCAAGTGGTAAAGCCACTGACTGTGTCCTGTATGTACCCGGTTCCACGTCATGCAAGGTCTGTAACGTAATCCCGATGGCACGAATAATGGATGTTGGATGTAGGTCATTAGAGCATGTGTAAGCACATGTTAGCGGGTTAATGTGGCGGCAAGTGATGGTAAGCATCGTTTAAACAGGACTACACAGATATGCGCAAAACAGGTTTAAGCTTAGCAGAATTCGTCACAGATCACGGTCAAGGATGTCCAGAACAGGTGAAACCAGCATTATTCAGTCATGTACTAACAGTGCCTTACCAAATAGCTGGGTAACTACAGCAGAGCTAGTAAGGGAGACGGCTAGAAAGGTGCTTGGTATCACATCTGGACAGAAGAAGGACGACAAGGAGACATGGTGGTGGAATGAGGAAGTACAGGAGAGTATACAGAGAAAGAGGTTGGCAAAGAAGAAGTGGGATTGTCAGAGAGATGAAGAAAGTAGACAGGAGTATAAGGAGATGAGATGCATGGCAAAGAGAGAGGTGGCGAAGGCTAAGGAAAAGGCATATGAAGAGTTGTATGAAAGGTTGGACACTAAGGAGGGAGAAAAGGACCTGTACCGATTGGCTAGACAGAGGGACCAAGCTAGGAAAGATGTGCAGCAGGTAAAGGTGATAAAGGATAATGAGGAAAACATACTCACAAGCAAGGAGAGTGTGTTGAGGAGATGGAAAGAGTACTTTGAGGGGTTGTTGAATGAAGAGAATGAGAGGGAGAGAAGGTTGGATGATGTAGGGCTAGTGAATCATGAAGTACAATGGATTAGCAAGGAGGAAGTAAGGATAGCTATGAAGAGAATGAAAAATGGAAAGGCTGTTGGCCCAGATGACATACCTGTGGAAGTATGGAAGTGTTTAGGTGAAATGGCAGTGGAGTTTTTAACCAGATTGTTTAATGAAATCTTGGAAAGTGAGAGGATGCCTGAGGAATGGAGAAAAAGTGTTTTGGTACCGATTTTTAAGAATAAGGGTGATGTGCAGAGCTGTAGTAACTACAGAGGGATAAAACTGATCAGTCATAGCATGAAGTTATGGGAAAGAGTAGTGGAAACAAGGTTAAGAAGGGACGTGATGATTAGTGATCAGCAGTATGGTTTCATGCCAGGAAAGAGCACTACAGATGCGATCTTTGCTCTGAGAGTGTTGATGGAGAAGTACAGAGAATGTCGGAAGGAGTTGCATTGTGTTTTTGTAGACTTAGAGAAAGCATATGACAGGGTGCCTAGAGAGGAGTTGTGGTACTGTATGAGGAAGTCAGGAGTGTCAGAAAAGTATGTAAGAGTGGTACAGGATATGTACAAGGGTAGTGTGACAGCGGTGAGGTCTGTGGTGGGAGTGACGGATGCGTTTAAGGTGGAGGTGGGGTTACATCAAGGATCAGCTCTGAACCCTTTCTTATTTGCAATGGTGATGGACAGGTTGACAGATGAGATCAGACAGGAGTCTCTGTGGACTATAATGTTTGCAGATGACATTGTGATCTGTAGTGAGAGTAGGGAACAGGTGGAGGAGACCCTGGAGAGATGGAGATATGCTCTAGAGAGAAGAGGAATGAAGGTCAGCAGGACTAAGACAGAATATATGTGTGTGAATGAGAGGGAGGATAAAGGAATGGTGAGGATGCAAGGAGTAGAGGTGGCAAAGGTGGATGAGTTTAAATACTTGGGATCAATAGTTCAGAGTAACGGTGAGTGTGGAAGAGAGGTGAAGAAGAGAGTACAGGCAGGATGGAGTGGGTGGAGAAGAGTGTCAGGAGTGATTTGTGACAGACGAGTACCTGTAAGAGTGAAAGGGAAGGTCTACAAGAGGGTAGTGAGACCAGCTATGTTATATGGGTTGGAGACAGTGGCATTGACAAAAAGGCAGGAGTTTGAGCTGGGTGTGGAAGACTTAAAGATGTTAAGATTTGCACTGGGTGTGACGAGGGTGGACAGGATTAGGAATAAGTATATTAGAGGGTCAGCCCAGGTTGGAAGGTTTGGAGACAAAGCCAGAGAGGCACGATTACGTTGGTTTGGACATGTGCTGAGGAGGGATGCTGAGTATATTGGGAAAAAGATGCTAAGGATGAAGCTACCAGGTAACAGGAAAAGAGGAAGGCCTAAGATAAGGTTTATGGATGTGGTGAGAGAGGACATGCAGGTGGTTGGTGTGACAGAGCAAGATGCAGAGGACAGGAAGAAATGGAAACAGATGATCTGCTGTGGCGACCCCTAATGGGAACAGCCGAAAGAAGATGATGATGATGATATATATAATAGGTATAGAAAGGGTGACAAAGAGATGTATGTCGATATATACGGAAATACATATATCTGTGAATATAAAGACAGGTTAACGACATGGACACAACCATGGAGGTACAAATGAATAGGATACTGCCAACTATCGAATGCTTTACATACTGACATACGTAATCATGAGGCTGAAAGACCGTAAGATCACAGTACCTGAACAGTATAACCGCGAGTAATATTATCATGATGTCAAGGGACATTTAGTTATCGCCGCCAGTGCTGAGGTCCAGGTAGGTACTGTGTATAAGTGTGGTTCCAATTGCTGTAGTGTGTGTAAGCTCGTGTTGAGAGTGTGGTGTGTGTTTCTGTGGGACTGTAATGTGTGTGTGTGTGTGTGTTTGCATCATGGGTCTGTTCATGCAAACTCGGAGGGAGATTGTTACAGTAGTTGTGGTCATATCCGGCCTTAAGCATACGGTTACCACCTGTTCCACTTTGAGAGGGACGGTCCCTCTTTGGCCAGGTATGTCCTGACAACAAATATTAAAAAGGGCAAATGTACCGTGATTGTAGGACATAGTGATGTCCGATATATTAAGTAATAGTTGCATGAAATAGTTATGTCCCTCTCTCAAATACGTAAATTGTACAAGAAACATAATAAGCAGCTAAAGTGCTACAAGAATAAAAGGTTCAATGTAGGGCAAAAATAAGTTCTATCCTTTGTACTGACAGTGTTTGTATCAGCCTCTAAACCCTGATGTGTGCCCAGCAAATGTCCCAATATGGCCAATTGAAAAGGTGGCAACCCAAGACAAAGAGTAGGAGTCACCAACACAACAGCAATGAGTGCAAATACTTGTGACAGAAATACACAAGACAGCTTTCATGTAGCAACAGTTCAGTACATATCGATGTATTTGGGAGGGATTGCAGGATCAACATCACCTGCATGCTATGTAGGAACCAATTAACAATGGTTTAATGACTAAGCCTGCAATAACCATAGTATTAGGCTACTAAATGATAGGTCTTCAATTAGTGAAGGAGCCCCCACACACATATGGAATATGTATAAATGCAGTCTCCACAAACCTTTATCTGCTATGTACACCCACCTACATCTGCCCCACACATGAAACAATTGCAATACAGACTGTAATAACATCACAAACATCCACTCACTCAATGACATCTGCAGAAGTGTTAACATACCTTGTGAGAGACACACTTGTAATGGCGCCATGTGAAATCGTTGCTGTTGTACAATGGAACAGACGCCGATATTACAGGTTTCATTTGAAATAGTCTCATATCAGATGGTTGAGATAACAGCTACACTCACATGTGGAACTATTTACTCTAGCCATCGCACACAATCCACAGGGGACATGTTTTCAAAGTATCTGGGTCTCTCCATATAGCTGTTGCAATTCATCACAATACAATACATCCAGACTGTCTCCCTCGAAGGTAGGGCAAAAGGACAATGCCCAAGTGGAGTATTCAATTATACACCACTGTTGCCATGTAATTGGCCAATGGAGTAGCTGCACAGCTGATGTGCATGTAATAATTTACTCCTGAACACCAATTGGTGGCAGGATACCACATGTTACAGGTATCCACATATAAAACGATGGCTTGCTATACATTCAAACCGTATGCTCATACCATTGAATCATTTAAAGAGGAAAGGTGTAACACAGATAGTATTGTATACTCGGACCACTAAGAAGGTATGTAGAACACTCAGTATGTTAGTGTATGTAGTGCCTGTCCTGTATAAATGAAAGTGTACGCAATGCAGACAGTGGGAAATGTATTATGTAGTGATGTCTTGTTGAGCATAGTAACGCTTGTAGAAATTGTGTGTACTGCTGTGGGCCACAAGGTAAACACCTCAGACACCACAAGGGATGCTACATAAGGGCTTTAAACATAACAATTCCACTCCAGCCGCTGCTGGTGGTAGGGTATGTCCAACAAGTATGTGCCATAATAGGGGATAGCGTATGTCGATATACAGTAACAGTAGGCATATGTATGGGCGTATAATGAGAATAACATGCTTAAAGTGGTCCTGCTGTGCAATTATGCTTTGCATCATGGGATATGGTTTCAAATATGTGTAAAGTACAGTATTGTAGGTAGATAAATCAAATATTTTACATAGCATGACTGGTATATTATGCAAACATAAGGTATGTGTATTGGACTGTACAATACACATTAACAGGATACATATGTCTTGTAGTCACCAGACAGTGTAACAGCATGATAGCTAATGGAAATGGAAGAGCTACTCAATTATCCATGCACAAAGGACATGTAATAGCGCCATAGATTCACAGTTAGGTACTATGCTGTCTGGCCAAGTCCATTTGTAAGCCCTAATACAGTGTTGTCACTGGCGGCACCTCCCTAGGTTACTATCCTGTGCCTTTGAACAGCGCAGCCATTTGTTTCCTGCACCTGTGTACAGTACAGCCACTGCAGTAATCCCTGGCGTACATATCTGTCCCCCATCCACCCATCGAGGTACCTCATGAAGAGTGCTAGTGTGGGTCCCTGTCTGATGTACATAGGAATCATGTTCCAAAGCATGGTGAGTGTCTGTTTCAGGAATGTATCCCTCCAGCACGTGCTACTCATCATAGCGTTTGGGTACATATCCCAGAGCATGTCGCTCTTAGTGGCCTTTGCTTATGTTGCTTATGTGGAGCATATCCATCAACATTGGTGTGTACATGGGCCTTGTATGTTCAGCAGAGGTCACCTCCAAGTATGCAAATGACTTCAGTTGGGGTTCCAGTAGTTGTGCTGCATACATCATCCTTTGGAGGTGAGTAATACTGTTGGTGTGTTAATGTTGTGGTATTTAAAGCCATTGCTGTCCCGTAAGGTACACCCCAAAGGGGTTGTTGTACCCCTGAATGTGTTTCATAAGTCAGGAGTATAGAGGTACAGTGACAGGCTTTGTTCCGGCTACAAACCAGTACAGGTTACGGTGGCCATGTAGAAGGATATCCACGCCCTCTTGGCAATAGGTTATCAATGGAGTGGGTGCTATCTATGTGTGTAGTACGATCACTTATAATGTCTCATGTATGTAGGGGACCACCACCTATGTGATAGTCACAGGGTGATTGTTGTAATCCAAATGGTATGTCTATGCACCGTCTGCCATGCTGCTTGAGGCCATGTTACCGACGGCAGGTATCCGTCACAGTGATATCTGTATGGAGGGTGTGTATATTAGCTGGTGAATCAATTATGGTCCCTAGTTTGCAGTCGGCTAGAAACCTATTCAGGGAAAGTCTTTCTGTGCTGGACTGTACCTCAGAGAAGTACATAACGAACATGAGGGTCCCTATGACTGAGGATTAGGGTATGCCAATTGTAAGTGATGTACAGTAGGAACTGTGGTATGCTAACCTCACCGTGTGTGTCCTGTCTGTGAGCCACTGTGCATAACATCCCAGGATGTATGGGTTGCTGTGCAGGTGGATGTGTATAGTGACAATACCAGAATGGTGAATGGTGTTGAAAGCCAATGAGAGGACAAGGTAGGCTGTGTGGAGCACCATACCATCATCTACGACCTTGGTAACTGTCTCACAGGACTCCACCAGGTTTAGGAGCCATGTTGTGGACCTAACAAATCCAACCTGGGTGGTATCAAAGGTGTGGAGGCCAACAATGTCTCTGTGAAGGACTTCCATGATGATGTTCTCAATAGCCTAGCAGAACAGTCTAGTCAGGTGTATAGGGCAATAGTTCCTCTGGTCCATTGTGGCGCCACCTCTGTGGAGTGTGATAACTGTTGCTGTGTGCCAGTCAGGGTCCACAATGCCTGACACAAGGCTACTAGTGAATCTAGTGCCCTAGTGGGGATCCATGTCATTCTGAGGTTTGTGTAAAATGCAGCCTGGGATGTAGGATGGTCACATGGAGTGTGTGTTCCAGGCTTTAGAGAGAGCAGGTCTGAATGGCATAGTTGTGACCGCAGGGACTCTACATTGATCCTGTATAGATGTGGGCCCATTAGGGTGTGAGAGGGGTGTAAAATTAGCTGCCAGGTTGTTGCCAATATCAGTCGGTTCTGTAATGTATCTGCCTAACCATTGTATGTCAGAGCAGATGTGGGTATTGCCATCGAGAGTAGTGACATACCTCCATAATGCTTAGTGGTAGTCCTTTGAATGTGTCGCAGTAATGTTGACGTAGCTAGTGTTGGATGATGTAAGAAGGGATCCCAGAATCCAACTGAGGCTGACTAGGGTGCTACCCCACCCCTGGGAGTGTACCCTACTTTGCAACTGTCTCCTCCTGTCGTGCAGTATGTCCATGGCAGTGAACCCCCAGAGGGGCATTCATTATGTGGTGGGTACTGTCATGGCTCTGTGTGGGATAGCATGATCCATGCAGTCGTGTAAGTGCTAATGAAGTGCAGTTGGGAATGTTTCTGCGTTTGTAACTATATTGTCCATCTGCACGGGTGTCATGGCGTTTACTACTCCTGTCATACAAAGCGTGAAGTTGGCTCTGTAAAAATATTGTACTGTGTTTTCTGTGAAGGGTGTGGTACCGTGATGTGGATAACAAGGGTGATTAGCATAAGTTCGGAACTGATCAACGAGGGGATACCCCAGGTGTGTTACACCAGTCACACATGTTGGTAATGTCCAGGTCTACGATATTGTTGGCCTTGGTGGTGTTGTGTATATGTTGACCCAGACGAATGGAGTTTATCAACCCACGACGGTGTTGGCCTAATGTCTCGGTACATGAGTAGGTATCACAGTTAGGTATGTGGTAGTGTCAGTGTCACATCAGTAGTTCCTGTGTGAACCCTACTTTCCAGTACATCAAGAAATGAGGGATGTTAACCATGGGGTATGTTGTGGAATCCGTAGCAAGCTACAATTTGTACAGCAGTTATGGCCACAGTTAGTTGCACTTGGATTGCCTCTGATGTATCATGCTAAGCCACCAGCATGGAGGTGTGTATATCCCTGTGGCATATGGACACACCTCTGCCGTGGGTGTTGTGGTCCTGGTTACATGACTGAAAGGTGTGGTCTGTGTAATAGCCTGTCAGTGCAGGGGTGTTCTCCAGAGTCTAGAAGCAGGTCACGATCACTGCAGAGACATCAAAGTGGTCCATTATAAGGAGTGCCTTGGATGAGTGCATTTGAGATGGAGATGTCAAGCATTGAGTAACAATACCCTCAGGTTTTGCTTGCTTGTACTTGTTCAGGTGGTGAATATGTGTCTGAAATGTGTCTAAAACAGGCAGTATAGGAGCAGCAAGAGCCTGAGATGTTACCCATAATCCCAGGGCCGACAGGTGCAGGCCATCTGTGGCAAAGCATTGAGGTTTGTTGACCATGTCAGTCAAAGCAGACAGATACTGGATACCCTTGGAATGACACCAGACGCATAGGCAACTGTTGACGTGAATAATTCCATTGTTCCACTGTGTCATCAGTCTGGACTAACGCATAATGCTTCTCAGGGCTAGGGCGATACCTGCCTGGGCTACAAGATCGGAGAGCTATTGCATGTTCCTGCACATGTAGTCCAGGAAGTTACATCTCAGGGCATTCACACTAACATGGAGAATGACAGCCATATTGTACCTGTTGAGGAGTGACCTGAGTGCATAGGTCACATTGTGGATCCTGTTACCCGACAGCCAGATGTCAGTGACTATCACCTTGTGTGGCCTGCTGAGTGGGACTTCAGTGTGACCGCCTACAGAGTCACCTATGACTAGTGTGTTGTGTATGTTATAACACCCTATTGGCTGTAGTTGTTGGGCACACATGAGTCTGTGGCCTATAAGCAATTGGTATTGTGTTTGGTGATGGGGGCTGCCTCTGTTGCCTACATAGAGTAGTATGGTGAGGCTCCGCAAATGTTGTATTCTTACTATGTGTGGCCTGTGTTGGTGGAGATCTACTGAGACTATGTGATGAGTGGTGTGTGCTGCAAATGTTTAACATCCCCACATGATTGTCAGGGTAAGTCTGTGTTGGAGAGAGCATTACCTCCAGCATGGCTACATATGTGCATCTCCCACAGGCTGTAGTGTTGTATGTTAGGAGGTGAGCATTGACTGTGTACATGAACCGATTGCTATATTGCCACATGTTGCCCACAGTCATCATATAGACAGGCAATAACACTGACAATTGACATTTGGACATGCCTGTCTAGTCAACCAGTACTCACAAGATATGTGAGGTAAGTGTGTACAACAGCTGTTGTACTGCAAGCATGCTGGAAATGTAAGGAAAAACAGTGTTTACCCATAGGAAATGAGTAGGTTTGAGTGATAAAGTAATTAGTAGCTCATTAAGTGTGTACATGTTCTGAACAAGTGCTGAGCATGCATAAGCAATACAGATATGGTGTCAGGTAATTTCAACTCACTGCCCCCCCAATAGGTAATAGGTACACAATCACATATCCATGAACATGACAGAGCCCCTGAAACCATAACTATGATGGTACAAGGTACACTCTGGCTGCATGTGACCTGCCCAAATCCCTGGTCGTAGCCCCTGAAACCATAACTATGATGGTACAAGGTACACTCTGGCTGCATGTGACCTGCCCAAATCCCTGGTCATAGAATACACATATGGCAAAACAGTTGGCTCAACACATACACTGCCATGTAAAACATAGGGTCATGGCAGTCTGTGAAAATACGGAATGGATCACACTAACAGTTATCACAACCCACAAAGTGGAGATGCCACTCATAATGGGAGGCACAGCACTATCACCCTGCTGAGTATGGTCTGAAAGCCTATGAACCTTAATCAACGTAGATGTTGTTAGCAGTACAGATGTAGATGACAGTACTGATGTATACACACCGCAAAGCATACCTGTGACAGGTCAGAGGACATCATCACACATACTGTGTTCCACCTACACTCAGTATATTACATGTACCATCGTATGTCACAGGAGTGTTCTAGCAGTGGCCTGTTCACAGAAGCAACACTACAAAAGGTGTCTGAGTGACATGTGCATAGCACACCAGTGGCAGCTACAGTAAACAGGGTTAATGTGTTGTACTCCCCTGTCATTGTAGCCCATACCACACAGACAAATGGGTGGCATCTGCATATGTGAGAATGTGAATGGCCATGACCTAGGAGCAATAGCTGACTCAGTGTTGTGGATAACATACAGCATGGGCTTTGTGGGTGAGGTGTGTGACATATGTGCACAATCTGACAGCAGCTTATTGCATTGTCACTGCTATGTTAATAACTGTGTACCCATTAACTACCACCTCGGCAGCGGTCAACATTATGGACACTGTGTGTAAGGGATAGTGCTGTGCAGTTTACCTCCCTGAGCCAGTGACATCACCAGGGCTATTAGGTAGTCATAAGAGGCAACCTAAGTCAAGACAGGGTGCCATCCATGAGCAAGGAGATCATTGGACAGCCATACTCAGCACTCATGTGACCAATATCGGATCACATATCACCTTTAAGGGGTATTGGCCATGATGGGATGGGCGTCACCAGCCTTCACAATCCTCATCTCCACTATGCAGCATACTGCCTACCCTGCATAAAGACATGTGCAACACTGTGATGTTGGACATGCTACATGTACATATCCTGATCTGAAAGACATACGTCATGGACAGCCACTGTCCTAGTACAAGGGTCACCACATGCCGGACAGATCCCTGTGCCATACATGTGACATACTCCTGCCATACCATGCAACCCTGTCCAGCAAAGCTGTACATGTCATCTCTGTCATACATGGTGCGATGACCGCATGGTAGATGTATCAGTGACTGTCTGGATCAGTAATGTGGCACTGATTCACCTGTCACCGGGAACATGACTGTCGAATACAGCTAGAAAGCCTGGCAGCCTATGGCCATACATGGCCCAGGACATACAGAATGCTACATGATCCTGGTCGTACATGCGATAGTTGATAACCATCCCTGCGAATACCATCCGGATAGCCATTGTCCCATGTGTATCACATGTGCAACAGTGGCGATACATGGCAGGATGTTGAAATGTTGTACAGTGCCGTGTAGATGTATATGGCAAAACACATGCTTGTAAATGTTTCCATGCGCATGTCTGCATTGTCACTGCCCATGTCCGTGAAGGCAGTGTATGTGATGATATGTGACATATACACAGCATCAACGTCAACAGCATTCATGTGCACACATCCAGGCATGTGCTGATAGGTAGGAACACCAGTACAGGCAAACAGACATGGCCACATCATGACAGCATTCACATGGAGTATGAGCAATGTAATGAGGTGACACACGTATATGGTGATAATATCCAATACCCATTGGGTGTTACATGTGTGTGAAACAAACATGTCAGTCATGTGAGTGTCATGACGATTTGCAAAGGCAACTGTTCATAAGTACTAAATGTAATACACATGAATGTGCATCTGTGTTTCTGTGCATCTCTGAGATGCTGTGATCTGTCTCCATCATTATGTCTTACAGATAATGCCTCGATCACGACTGCCGGCATATAGCTGCATGGAGGATGATGCACTCATACCATACCTCCATGATAACTATGAGGAACTGTTCAGCCATTTGCCACAGCATGACCAGCAACGTGATGACCTGTGGCAGGAACTTCGCAGGAGGGTCAATGATGTGGGTGGCCATAACCGCACCTACCAGTAGGTGCGCAGACATTGCACGGACCTGATCTGACATGCTAAACAGCGTGCCAATGCAATCACCAGGGAAACAGGTAGAACAGGTGGTGGGCCACAAACCCAGCCCCCACTCACACCTACCGAAGAGCTACTGGCCAGCCTGGGGGACCCCATCAGAACAGCATCCACAAACTCTAGCTGCCATCATGGAGGTGGGTGTCTCCCAACCACAGAGCCTGGAGTTGCCTGGTAAGTCACTACTGCACATGGAAATATCATATCCCATTTAGTCACATGTGTCACTGTACACAATGTAATGTAATATTATATGCAAGGTATGTTTACACACATGCCACATACTATAGTATGCTACCCTGTGCATGCACACATGTGCATAATCCATAGTATATGCTATTGTACTGGCAAATTTGTTAACATGCAAAGTGCACCCTGTAGCTGTCATACAGTCATGGATAATGATCTAACCGCTGTGTCACCCCTATACAGGTACCTCTAGCATGCTGCAGAGACAGCAGTTTGTTGCAGGTGAGACAGTTATCAGTATCGGGCATGTGAATGGACAGATCTATTCGCCATGTGGCCATTTAACACATGTACACATAATGTATGGTCCAGTCACGATATACAGGTCGCAGCATTCATCAATCACACCCATGTGCAATATCTAAAAACAAAATGAAACAACAACATGACCTCACAGTAACTCTCATTGATAGATGTGTGGACAGCTGTCCATACAACGGTGGAGGTGTTGTTCAATGTATGAATATGTACTATACATCATAACAACACATGTGGGGTACGCAAACAGTACTACACAGTGAGCTGGGATATGGACAGCCCACATGATCCACCATTGTGGAATGTGCCCCTGCAATGAGTGCAGACATTGTGATGTGCCGGCTGACATGTCCCAGACATGTAGTGGTCCGGCTGCAACATTGTCACACTATCCAATAAAACATACCCCACATACCAAACATACAACTCTTTGTTTGTATAACCCTGTGGACACTGGAGTATCTGACATCTATGGGTGTATGTCATATGGGACAACACAGACAGGTGACATAGATGGCCATCACAGACATCTGGCCAACAAATGTTCACACATGGCCATGGAGGATGGCCAGAGACATGTAGTAACACACAGTAGATGTGATGTGTACGTGTGTACACCCTGTTGCACATTGTCTACACACGGTCCATCTATAGCCTTTGTTGAATGGTTATATAGTAGATGTGGATCACTGGACATCCTAACAGCCTGTGCACAGCTTGTGGAGGTGTCACTTAATTTGACCACATACGACGTGTTGCACATCATGACTGTGTCACAGCATGAAAGTTGTCACCTGTACAGCTTCCACATACATACACAGACACCACATCAGGCCAGAGATGCCGTACATTTCCCTTGCTGCTGTCGGACATCACTGTCAGCCATGCACCTTGTGTGTGTGGTACATACATGTCATGTGGAACATGGTCTATTGAACAGTCTGCCATGTGTGGACACGGTTGACAGGCAGCTAAGACATGTTAGCAGTTGTGCAGGGCTGTCATCGGTATGTTGTCCAGTGACCTGTCACACATGACACAGCATGGTTTAGTGTGCATACACCTCAGCGACGTGGGTCGCAATCCACAGTATGTATTTATTGTGTATGCTCACAGTCATGGCTATGCACTGTATGTGTATTCCACACTGTATAGCAATAGAGACACCTCAGGATTCCATGCAATGGCACTGTGTCTGTACTTCACACTGTATAGCAATATAGATGCCTCATACCACCCTCAATGGTCATACACATCTGCTAAAAGTGCATTTGATATGTAGGGCATACAGTCAACAGTGCAATGTGACACCATTACACCGCTGTACATGTGTCAGGACACCATTGTGTCAAACATGTATGCATGTCACTGCACACATCAGCAGATTACATGTCATACTACATGTTAATGTCAAGGACATATGCCTCACATCAGCCATGTGTACTGTTAACCAGTGCTGGTCCATATGGTGTATCACAGGGATGCATGCTTACTACCATGATTGTGTGAAATGCATGGCTTCTGCTATGACACATGCTTGCTGTTGTGTGCAACCCAGGGATGTAATCTATCCAACACTGTTAATGTCTGAGATGCTTGCCATCTGCTGTATCACATGCATGCTGCATGCCTTCTGTCATATCACATGCATGGTTGTCTGTGTGTGCTTGTGTGTGTCTGTGCGTGTGTGTGTGCGTGTGTGTGTCTGTGCATGTGTGTCTGTGCGTGTGTGTGTCTGTGCGCGTGTGTGTCTGTGCGTGTGTGTGTCTGTGCATCTCCATTGTAATGTAGAGTCTTTGTTTGCCTTCACAGGTGATGTAGGTGCGCTGCCCTCCTGTGGTCCATCTGATGTTAGTGTCCCCACAGACTCTAGCAGTGATGAACATATGATTGAGGTACATGCAGGGTTGTCAGGGGCTGAATCTGTGCCTGTGGTTGCCATCCCACCTATATCCCCCTCTTCCCCGCACACAGTTCTCATGCCAACACATACCCCATCACCAGTGGCCATAGAGGAAGGACAGTTACCGTGTGTCAGCTCGGAACAGGAATGTGTGGTGGCCACAGAAGGTGTGTTGTCACACCATGGTGTCAGTGAACTGACCGCAGATGTGCCACACAGGCATATGGCCAGTGCTGCTTGTAGGAGGACCCCTGGCTGACATGCACCTGCACGACAGAGAGCAGTAGCTGGTGTCACCAGACACATGTTTCAGACTGTAATGGTGGCACAGGCACATGCCGAATGGCTGAACAGAGAAGGGCAGAGGCTTCAGAGCGCTGCTATCTATTCTTTGAATGAAAACATCCAGGCATTGGCAAATGCTCAACAGCAGATTGATGACATTTTGGACAGGCGATTGGTTGACATGGTTGGAATCCTTGACCATGGCATGGCAATCCGTGAATGTGAGCTGTCTGTGCTGGAACATCTTGTAGGAGTGAGGCGTAGGCCATGTGGATGTAGGCCAGCTACACCACCTGGTGCAGGTCTACGCAAACAAGCCACCTCACATGCCTGCTCCCATAGTGCCGGTAGCAGCAGCAGTGCAGCTGGTGCTGCGCTGTCCACACCAGGACACAGCAGGCCACGTGGACATGGTCCTGGATGGTCCCAGAGGACACACGGTCCCAGTGGACATGTGTCATCGGACAGTACCCATTCTGTACCTCTGTCTGGTAGTGTCCGTGCAACCCCTGGCAGGCACAGGTCACGTGGCCGTGAGCTGTACAACCTGGTCTGTACAATCTGGAGCTGTCAACAATACCCCTGTGTAGGCTGGATACATGGCAGAACTGTGTGCACACATACACGCACACACCAGAAACATCTGTAGGGCACCGACACCCTCATGCATAATAACCACACATGCCCAAGTAGATCACAGGCCCTAACCCACACACATGATGTCATCCACTGGTGCAGCCTAGGCCACTGGCAAACATTATCACCCTGTGCATATGATGATGCCTGTGCCGCATCCTTGTCATCCACATCATCGGTGCAGGGACATGCTCATAGGGTCTGATGCACAGGGTGAACAGATTAGTGAGATAGTTGTATATTACAGTTGTTGTGTACTGTTGGCACACAGCAGACATACCATGTAGTACAGGATTAGACTGCATTGTTTTATGTTCACAGTATGTGTCTTGCTAACAGTCACAGCATGTTGGTAATGATGCCCTGCTTCCCTCCTTAAGGTCTCATTGCATGTGCCAGTACGTGACAGTGTTTGCGGTTGGAATGCATTGTTTTATGTTCACAGTATGTGTCTTGGTAACAACAGTAACAGCATGTTGGTAAGGATGCCCTGCTTCCCTCCTTAAGGTCTAAATGCATGTGCCATTAAGCACCAGTGTTTCCAGTTACAGATGTGTACATGTGGAGTACTCACAGGCATGGATGGCAATACCAGCATGCTATATGTAGCCTCTACCTCACTGTTAGTAAGGCTGACATTCCATACATCTCTACACACCTACCGATCCAGGATCATGTGAGCTGTGTACTGGGCTACAGTGGCTAGAGACGGGACATCCATACCAGGTGACTTCACAGGTACAGCTACATGGTGCAGGGGGTTTACACAGCGGTCTAGCTGATGTCAAGGGTGGGGACCAGTTGACAGCATGGGTACTCACTGTGTAGCAGTAAAACACTGTCACATTACAGTATGTGAACACACACAGACATACACAGACACACACAGTAACACGCCCACACTCAGGGGGTCAACTACACTGTAACACACACTGGATAGTGTTGAGGTGAGGCCCCCTGCCTCTGTGCTAATCACCATTACAGTACGGTGCACCCACATGCTGTGACACAGAGAATGAACATGTACAGGTAGTCAGTAATGCGTAAGACTGACAGCATCACCTTGAGGGGTTGGGGCCCTATCAGTTCTCAATGGTAGCATACATCCTCCCTCCATGCACCAGACAGCCATACATACATACACATACACACACTGGAGTCCACATGTCATGCACATACAGATAGCTGACGTGTGTGATACACACACCACCCCTGCCTATGTCTTGCTGTCTACACTGCAGTATGTACAGATCTCTACAACAGTGTACAGGGGTGGGTAACAATTGGGATGTATTCCCCACCATACGTGGCATATATGGTCACACAGGCAAACACACATGGCAGTACTGTGAAACAAACACCTGCTATCTTCTGATACGTCTGACAGACATGCAGCAGGATTACCTGCATTACAATGTGTACCGACGCTACCTTCGGCAAGTGTGCTGCTATATGAACATGGGAGGACTTAAGTGTTATAGGTGTCAACTGCTTTACAGTCAGTGACACCCTGACCGCTTTGTAGGTTGTATATGTACACCTTCAATTACCAGAAACATAGCCTACTGTTTGCACATGTTTTGGTAGGACGGTGTGTGACACACCTGTGAGCTGTCTCCAGCAAACATCCAGTGGCCCACCACTTTATGTACACACATCTATCCATACCTGATGTACATCTTAACGTTATGTCAGTATTTCACCATATACAGGTGTCAATGATGGGACTGCATTGCAACTGCACGTTGTAGTTGGACACAGATAAGCTGCAAACATCAGCTACTGCTCATGCATTGCAGCTGAATGCACACCACTACATGTACATGTGTATAGGTCCTACATTCCTGTCATGTAGCTGTGTTTGTATGCATTGCAATTGGTGAACATGTGACATACATGACACATGGACTGTTGTATGCTATGATAGTTGTCACGGGTAACCAGTACAGAGGGAATGTTAACTCAGTCAACATTGCTACCTTATGTACTGTTAGCATTGAACAGCCATGGACCTACCTTTCATGTGCATGCGTGTAATCACTGTAGCCACATGTCTGCATGAAGGACAGCATTAGCTATGCTATGTACATATGTGTTGTGTGTGTGTGTGTGTGTGTGTGTGTGTGTGTGTGTGTGTGTGTGTGTGTGTGTGTGTGGGGCATGTACATATCCACGGTGGTTACATGTATGTCACATCCAAACATGGGTGTGTTGCCTGGTGTACAGCAACAGTTATCTGTTACAGCTGTATAAGACCCAGGGCCCCTGTTATGTGTACAGCTGACCTGGTTATGATTAGTGGTATCACCGCATTGCATAACACATGATGGAACCCTGTCAGTACATGGGTAGTCTGCACAGTTGCTGTACAGCTAGGTACAGTGCAGTGGTCATGAGTAACATGGTGTTGTACTAATGTATGGATGTGTGTCGCTAGTCCAAGGACATGGTGATGTGTGAGGGCTACATACTACAGTGCGGCATTTACCACTGTGATCTGCACCTGATACATTTGTAATGGCTTTTGAGAGTGTACTGGTCAGTACATGTGAGTGGCCTTCATATACGTGGGGACACTAACACCTGGAGTGGTCCGTAACAGTCTTATGGCACACATGTCTGTATCTGAGGTATACTGTGGTAGCACTATTGTGCACAACTGAGCCTTATGTCAGGTGTTCCTCACTGCACAGATGTCAGTATTTCCCATTGTTGGATCTAGATTGGCAGCTATGATTATGAACGCTACACATCTAGCACTATTTGGCATACACATACAATGCAGTTGTCCTGTAGGTGTCAGGGTGTTTACCTGGTCTCAGGTTCTTTGTCTATGTATGGTACTACATGTGCAAAGTACCCACTCCTGCCAGGACAACACCACGGGTGGTATTAGTGCGCCAGGTTTGGATTGGTACAGCTAAGGTAATGGACAGCAGCAGACGTTGTGTACACAACCGGTGTCAGACATATGTTGTACAGCGTTCATGCTAACAATGATGACTATCGACACACTGTGCCCTTCCCTGTTTAGAATCTGTGTGCATACAAGACAGCCCTTCACTACTAAGTGTGTGAGCATGCCCAGTATGCCGTTTTGCAGATGGACACATAGTAGCACATGTCTGTCTGGAATGCACTAAGTGTGTGAGCATGCCCAGTGACACCATGTGTCAGTTGTGTGCCCCTGTGTATGGCCATGGCCATTGTTATCCTGTATAGCGATAGTGGTCATCCAAGCATCAGATGGCCATACCCCACTTCAGGATGGATTCCTAAATTTAACACAGTGGTTCACAGGTATGTACACCGTAACTGCCGCATCCATGTCGATGTCTGCATTCCTAGATGGTCATATTGACTGTCTTGAAAGGTGTACTGTCTGTGGCGCATCTCGTATCTATGTAGTGTTGTACTACTGCTCCGTAGATAGCCAGTTGTCCTGCTCACACCACTGCCGTGTGTTCATCTTTGTCTGCCTCTGGACACTATTATGCTTTTAGACTGTTCTCACTCCATACAATCCCTATCGGTGTCCTTGCCTTTGCTGATGATGTCACCCACCTGGAAGTATGCCTCTGAGAGTGCTGTGATCCAGTAATCTCGGTAGCGTGTTCTGTAAATGCGTAATGCTGTAGTGTGATAAGGTAGTCAGTTCTATGTTCTAATCCCAGCTCTGCCGTGTGTGTGTTTCCAGCTGCCTGGGGACAGAATAATGTTATTAGATGGCTCACTCTCTGTACACTCCCTATCGGCGTCTTTGCCTTTACTGATAATGTCACATACCTAGAAGTCTGCCTCTGGGAGTGTTGTGATCCAGCAAACTTGGTAGCACATTCTGTAACTGCGTAATGCTGTAGTGTGATAAGGTAGTCAGGTAGTAAGTTCTATGTTCTAATCCCAGCCCTGCCGTGTGTGTGTGTTTCCAGCTGCCTGAGGACAGAATAATGTTTTTAGACAGCTCACTCTCCATACACTCCCTATCGGCATCTTTGCCTTTACTGATGATGTCACCCACCTAGAAGTCTGCCTCTGAGAGTGTTGTGCTCCAATAAACTCAGTAGCATGTTCAGTAACTGCGTAATGCTGTAGTGTGATAAGATAGTCAGGTAGTAAGTTTGATGTTCTAATCCCAGCCCTGCCATGTGTGTGTTTCCAGCTGCCTGGGGACAGAATAATGTTTTTAGACAGCTCACTCTCCGTACACTCCCTATCGGCGTCTTTGCCTTTACTGATGATGTCACCCACCTAGAAGTCTGCCTCTGGGAGTGTTGTAATCCAGTGATCTCGTTAGCGCGTTCTGTAACTGCGTAATTCTGTAGTGTGATAAGGTAGTCAGTTCTATGTTCTAATCCCAGCCCTGCCGTGTGTGTGTGTTTCCAGCTGCCTGGGGACAGAATAATGATTTTAGATGGCTCACTCTCCGTACACTCCCTATCAGCGTCTTTGCCTTTACTGATGATGTCACCCACCTAGAAGTCTGCCTCTGGGAGTGTTGTGATCCAGTAAACTCGGTACCACATTCTGTAACTGCGCAATGCTGTAGTGTGATCAGGTAGTCAGTTCTATGTTCTAATCCCAGCCCTGCCGTGTGTGTGTTACCAGCTTCCTGGGGACAGAATACTGTTTTTAGACAGCTCACTCTCCATACACTCCCTATGGGCATCTTTGCCTTTGCTGATGATGTCACCCACCTAGAAGTATGCCTCTGGGAGTGCTGTGAGGCTGAAATCTCGGTAGTGTGTTCTGTTACTGCGTAATGCTGTAGTGTGGTAAAATAGACAGGTAGGTGCTTGATTCCAAGGCATGGCAGGTGTGTGTGTTTGGCAGTTATACTTTATGTGTTGGTATCTGTGGGTGGCTAGCTGCAGGATGTGTTCAGTGTGTTTTGTTGCTGTCCTATATAGTGTCCACAGCCTGCATAATCTGCCAAGACACTGGGTTGTCAACACATACATTCGCCAATAGGTCTGGTGAGTAAATGTCAGCAGCCCTACTCTTACCCTTAATACAGTCTGACCCATGTGGCCTTAACAAAACACACATGCCTTGATAGTAACAACACTACATGATGCAGGTGGCACATGTAGTTTCCTTTTCATTCCTGTCTAATGCTTTGCTGTCATGTGGTTCGCTGTTGTGATATAAATGCAACATCTACATATGTGTGTATATGTATATGTGTGTATGTATGTATATATATATATATATATATATATATATATATATATATATATATGTATGTATATATGTATAAATATAATATATATGATATATGTAGATATAGAGAGATAGACATAGATATACACATATATGTCTGGGGACATCAGCACTATTGAATGTTTGTGCTGGATGATCTGTACGCGATAACCTCGGATGTATGTATATCTGCCATGGTGTAGTGGTAATGCACATCTTCTGTTGTGTGCAGGGTCCCGGGTTGTAGTCATGTAGACATAAAACATTATTTTGTTGCTGGGAAGACCATGGGACATCGAATACAGTGATAGTAAGGCACCTGTTACCAGTTGTGTACGGATCTGAGTGACACTAAGCAGTGGTTATTAATTTGGAGGTTCGGTATGGATCATATAACTATTCATTAGAAGACTATACTATGCAGATGAGGTTGACAATAGTGTATCCCATTTATCCCCAGGGTGTGATGCAGATCCCTGGAGTGTATGTGTGTAGATAGCCGGGTGCAGGGCTCGAATATAGTTAACAGCATGGGAGGGGGGTCAGGCATACTGTACGTACATTGCACACCTGTGCCTCGGGAGTGCTCCTGCCTTAGCACGCCTAAGCTAGGGGTGTGTCTATACATGCCTGGTGACATTGGGAGGGACAAAAGCAGTAGTGGGGTAGTTAGGGTGAACAGGCTGCACAAACAGGTGATGATCAGCACAATCAGCAGATTACATGGCCAGCCCGCACCTGAACAGTATGGTAATGTTAGCAAGCAGCATACAGACAGGTTTCTTCCGCACTCTAGACCACCGGTGTATACCTGCGGGGACATTTCACAACACAGTCCAACCAAATGAGAAGGACTGCAGCAGGCAACATAGACCAACATGTGCAGGAGGCTGAGGGCAGTGAGGATGTGTATGCTGCCGAACAACCCTTACTGGGGTGGCATAAGACTTTATAGACCCAGGGTGACTTACCAGGGGCTACATAAGCTGGGGATGGTGGAGCACTGTGGGGTGGACAGAGGCCTCCTACAGCGGCTTGTTGACCTGTGCCTGCCACACCTGATACATCAAACAGGCCGAGGGAAACCCATCACAGAGGATACCACGGTATGTGTTGGCCTAGGTATACTAGCCACAGGTACCTCCCACAGCACAACTGGGGATATCATGGGGATCTCACAGGCATCCGCATCCAGAGTATTGCACCAGTTCACAGACACCATGTCAACACATGCTAGTGAGCATGTACATGTCCTCAACACACGTGATTAGTAGACCAGCAATATGCATCTCTTCAACCACATGGCTGACTACCCTGGGGTACTGGGTGCTATAGCCTGCACACACGTACACATCAAAGCAACACCCGGTGAGCAGGGTAGGGCCTACATTCACTGCAGGGGCATACCCTCCAACAGCTAGGCCATATGCAATGGCCAGGGCATTAGATTGAATGTGTGTGCTGTCTGCCCTGGAAGCTATGATGATTCCGATATATGGATTCTGACACAGCTGTACCACACCTTTGCCAATATGGACATCCCCTACAGTCTCCTAGTGGGGGATACTGGGTAACCACTGGTGTCGTGGCTGATGACACCCATCGGCAATGCACATACACCTGAACACTCACACCATAATGAGGCAGATGCACAGGCAAGACATATAACTGAGCATGTGTTTGGGATGCTCAGGTCACGGTTCTGGTATCTGGCACATCCGGTGGAGCCCTGCAGTATTCACTAGCTACATGCATACAAATTGTTATGGTATTTGCTATGCTACACAAGCTGATCCTGCAGTAACAGTTGCAGCAGGAACAGCATGGGGCAGGGTCACACGGCCCAACACCACTGCTAAGGCCTGTACAGGCACAGTGTGACTTGGCGAAGGAACTACCTGAGCAGGACCCAGTCGGGGACAGGGCCACGCACAGTATGACCTGCCCTTGGCAAAGAGGCAACACAAGGCATATGCACTGACATAGTAGGTACCCAAGGATTTCACCCTCTCTGACCCGCACACAGTACAATGGATGCCAAACATGACACTACCTGTGCTTGGCCATGTATAGGAGGTGCACTGTGTGGATCTGACATAGGCAGCCCTCCAGCACCATCCTCAGGTCTGGAACACCCCCAGGGTATGTCTATCGACCTAACAATTGGCAGTTGTATTAGAATGTGTATTTACCCATTGCTATGGTATGTATGTGAGCATACAAAAGACTTTGGTTGCCGAATGTTAGGGCAGCAGACAGTACACTTCCATAGTGGCACCATGACATCTGTAGCACATACGGGGGTCCCAATGGTAGCCAGTAGTACACAGGGTGTCCTAACCCACTGCAGATTATGGGCTGAACATCATGTGTGTCCATACAGCCCACACGTTCCATGCAGCTGGACAGGTGTGGACCAATACAAACAAATGATATACAATGGCCAATGGATATGCCCAATGAATGACCCCAACCCCCAGAGACACACACAGACTACAGCAGGCCAGGCAGTTTGATGTAGGTTGTGAAAGCTAGGACATCCAACACCACTATGCTTGTATTTAAAGCTGGGATCTGACGTACCCTGGTATCCCTCCAACCAGCAATTTAGGTAGGTCCACACACTGACATGGAGTACCTGGCATACCAGTACAGTAGTGGCAGATGTGTACAACTGTCAGCTGTGCCCCCCCCTGTCCAACGTACACATGTGAGAGTCATGTGCGCCACCCTCGGTGCTGTGTAGGACTATGGATGCGGTTGGATATCCCCCCACGCTATGCAGAAATGTAGCAACTGTCAATGCCACATGACCATTAGCTACCCTGCAGACACAGCATGACACCTGTCTGTGTAGAACAGAGGGGTCGGCAACACAGTACTGACTATCTGGACATGTGACACATGCGATGCAGTTGACCATACTTGGCATGCTCACACACATGACGGTATGACGGTAATGTTGGTCAACAACATGCGTAACAGTCATACTGGGCATGCTCACACACTGAAACACAGGGCGGCCAGGCCTGCAAACACCAGTGGTCCAGACATATCTGCCAGTACATTGCTATACTGTTGGATGACTGTGCTGTATGGTGTGTGTGTGGTCTATTGTCTGTACATATGCCATGGTGTATTGTTAATTCACATGAGCTATGCGCGGGATACTGCTACCAGCGTGAATAGGACAGTTCTTTGTTTGCGGACAGAGCGCCTTTGGATGCGGGTGGGTAAGGCACATTCCAGCAGGTGGGAGCAGTTGTGCGTGGGTTTGCACAATCAGCAGATTACATGGCCAGCCCGCACCTGAACAGTATGGTAATGTTAGCAAGCAGCATACAGACAGGTTTCTTCCGCACTCTAGACCACCGGTGTATACCTGCGGGGACATTTCACAACACAGTCCAACCAAATGAGAAGGACTGCAGCAGGCAACATAGACCAACATGTGCAGGAGGCTGAGGGCAGTGAGGATGTGTATGCTGCCGAACAACCCTTACTGGGGTGGCATAAGACTTTATAGACCCAGGGTGACTTACCAGGGGCTACATAAGCTGGGGATGGTGGAGCACTGTGGGGTGGACAGAGGCCTCCTACAGCGGCTTGTTGACCTGTGCCTGCCACACCTGATACATCAAACAGGCCGAGGGAAACCCATCACAGAGGATACCACGGTATGTGTTGGCCTAGGTATACTAGCCACAGGTACCTCCCACAGCACAACTGGGGATATCATGGGGATCTCACAGGCATCCGCATCCAGCACCAGTTCACAGACACCATGTCAACACATGCTAGTGAGCATGTACATGTCCTCAACACACGTGATTAGTAGACCAGCAATATGCATCTCTTCAACCACATGGCTGACTACCCTGGGGTACTGGGTGCTATAGCCTGCACACACGTACACATCAAAGCAACACCCGGTGAGCAGGGTAGGGTCTACATTCACTGCAGGCATACCCTCCAACAGCTAGGCCATATGCAATGGCCAGGGCATTAGATTGAATGTGTGTGCTGTCTGCCTGGAAGCTATGATGATTCCGATATATGGATTCTGACACAGCTGTACCACACCTTTGCCAATATGGACATCCCCTACAGTCTCCTAGTGGGGGATGCTGGGTAACCACTGGTGTCGTGGCTGATGACACCCATTGGCAATGCACACACCTGAACACTCACACCATAATGAGGAAGATGCACAGGCAAAACATATAACTGAGCATGTGTTTGGGATGCTCAGGTGGTTCTGGTATCTGGCACATCCGGTGGAGCCCTGCAGTATTCACTAGCTACATGCATACAAATTGTTATGGTATTTGCTATGCACAAGCTGATCCTGCAGTAACAGTTGCAGCAGGAACAGCATGGGGCAGGGTCACGGCCCAACACCACTGCTAAGGCCTGTACAGGCACAGTGTGACGAAGGAACTACCTGAGCAGGACCCAGTCGGGGACAGGGCCACGCACAGTATGACCTGCCCTTGGCAAAGAGGCAACACAAGGCATATGCACTGACATAGTAGGTACCCAAGGATTTCACCCTCTCTGACCCGCACACAGTACAATGGATGCCAAACATGACACTACCTGTGCTTGGCCATGTATAGGAGGTGCACTGTGTGGATCTGACATAGGCAGCCCTCCAGCACCATCCTCAGGTCTGGAACACCCCCAGGGTATGTCTATCGACCTAACAATTGGCAGTTGTATTAGAATGTGTATTTACCCATTGCTATGGTATGTATGTGAGCATACAAAAGACTTTGGTTGCCGAATGTTAGGGCAGCAGACAGTACACTTCCATAGTGGCACCATGACATCTGTAGCACATACGGGGGTCCCAATGGTAGCCAGTAGTACACAGGGTGTCCTAACCCACTGCAGATTATGGGCTGAACATCATGTGTGTCCATACAGCCCACACACGTTCCATGCAGCTGGACAGGTGTGGACCAATACAAACAAATGATATACAATGGCCAATGGATATGCCCAATGAATGACCCCAACCCCCAGAGACACACACAGACTACAGCAGGCCAGGCAGTTTGATGTAGGTTGTGAAAGCTAGGACATCCAACACCACTATGCTTGTATTTAAAGCTGGGATCTGACGTACCCTGGTATCCCTCCAACCAGCAATTTAGGTAGGTCCACACACTGACATGGAGTACCTGGCATACCAGTACAGTAGTGGCAGATGTGTACAACTGTCAGCTGTGCCCCCCCCTGTCCAACGTACACATGTGAGAGTCATGTGCGCCACCCTCGGTGCTGTGTAGGACTATGGATGCGGTTGGATATCCCCACGCTATGCAGAAATGTAGCAACTGTCAATGCCACATGACCATTAGCTACCCTGCAGACACAGCATGACACCTGTCTGTGTAGAACAGAGGGGTCGGCAACACAGTACTGACTATCTGGACATGTGACACATGCGATGCAGTTGACCATACTTGGCATGCTCACACACATGACGGTATGACGGTAATGTTGGTCAACAACATGCGTAACAGTCATACTGGGCATGCTCACACACTGAAACACAGGGCGGCCAGGCCTGCAAACACCAGTGGTCCAGACATATCTGCCAGTACATTGCTATACTGTTGGATGACTGTGCTGTATGGTGTGTGTGTGGTCTATTGTCTGTACATATGCCATGGTGTATTGTTAATTCACATGAGCTATGTGCGCAGGATACTGCTACCAGCACGTGAATAGGACAGTTCTTTGTTTGCGGACAGAACGACGCCTTTGGATACGGAGTGGGTAAGGCACATTCCAGCAGGTGGGAGCAGTTGTGCGTGGGTTTGCACAATGTTAAGCACTGCTGACCTCTGGTTACAGCACCTTATACCCGTTTAGACTTCACATTTCTTTGACAGTGCACTACTGGCATACTGGTAGACAAACACGCTTACACCCGCTCGCTCACCAACATTTGTGCTTACATTTGTCACTCACGCTGGGTGTGTGTGATCCCTTGTGATGCGTATTACATCGAACTACATGACTACAGTATCGGGTATGTCTAACCATTTGGCGACAGCAGGCGGCCTGTCCAGTGACATAATCATATTATATGCGTGTTCCTCATACGATCTGCTCCCATCTGCCTGATACATGGAAACCGATACTCTGCAATGCTGACATGTGAATGTTATTTTGTTAACGCAGCTGTCTGCCGGGTCATGCTACCACATACCTACTGTACGTTTTCCACCTTTCAGATTGCACGACGGGAGACTGTAGGAGTAACACCTTTCCCACTTTGCATGGGACAGTCCCTCATTAGGCATATGTCATGTGACAATACTCTAGCCATTGCAACTGTCCTGATTAGGGGACATTCTCATATTCTACGTGTCTGAAATAGTTGCTTGTTACAGGTCTTGTATACCTGACACGTCGATATGTTATATGAAGTAGCATAAGCAACTTGACTGCTGCTAGAATACGCTTTGATTTGTGCTGATATGTATATTTCTGTACTATGCATGGCTGTAGGTATGTTCTTCCCTGGTAAGTCTGACATTTCTACAGAGCAGGTCCCACTTTGGCCATGCAGAATGGTGGCGGCCCTATAGGTCCTATATGTAGAGCTATCACATGTGTCAAGGCAACACATACCCACAGCCAGTAGTAAACTGACTACTTCAATGGTTTGCCTACGTTAAGGTTATTCTTGTAGCATTATAATTGCTAATACTGTTTCCTATTACATGTAGCTGTTTCTGATACAACAAATTAATTTCTGACACCACTACACACAATATATGGCCTCCTTTCCCGAACTCACAGGCCATGTGCCATAACATTCATTTTGCAGGACACAACTGCCCAGATTGTGTCCCTCAAAGGCGTATGGGTGGTAAACCTCATCTATTATGCTATCATCTACCTAAGGTGGTCAGCAAATTACGCACTTTCCATCACTAGCAGACCTCACATACCAATGGGGGAAAATGAACACTGTATCAGGAACACTGCATAACACCCTGTGGGACACATTTAGATGATTGGTTCTATTAACCAGACACATTGGCAGTCACAGAGCATATGTATTCATTCACGTTTGTCGAGGTACATGCTGTTTATGACTCATACATTTTGTCATCTGTCATTACCTGTATTCCGCCACCTGTTCACCTAATATCACTAGTTCTGGAAGTCTTTAGTTGGACTTTGTTACATTCTGATTCATAACTATGGACGTCCATGCTAATCAGGTACACGGCACTGATATAGTCCCTATGTGTTCCCCCGATGGTTTACAGACTATCCGGCAGATGTGCTCTTCAGGTATGGGAGGTATAGGCATCTGCTATATCCACATAGGAATATTAATGACTTCCACTGGGCGGGCCTACTACATCTCTGCCAACCAGCACCTGCACACTTAAGCCCATTATTGCATACCAATGGTTCACCTACCTGGCACCCCTCTACAGCACTCATGAGAAATACTTACTGTGAGCGCAGCTGGGGTATGAGCACACCCCTACACATTGCCCAGTCTCCCCATCTCGGGACACATGTCGTACGTTTTGTCAACCCATGTGTTATTACACTTGCACAACCTACTGTTCCATGTACAGCTACATCCTGCTTGCGTCAATCACTACAGGTTGCCTGTATAGTGAATTTTTTGTGTCCCGCAAGGGACTCCGTTATCCATGTTTAAAGTGTAGACCTTGCAGATCTCTCCCACTGGTACTTTCCTGCTGGTGGTTTGGAATGCAGCGGTGTATTTACCTTTATTGCGTGTCTGTATGTCTGACTGGCCTAGCTGGGCGGTGTGGGAGGTAAAATGTTTATTTATTGGACCTCCCAGTAACATATGCCCGGTCTGAACATATGTTACCCCTAATTGCTGTAAAGTAACCTAGTTATGTACATGTGCATATCTACAATAACATATATATTTGTTTTGTGTGTATGTGTATATATCAATACCTGTTGTATGTGTATATCTATCTATCTATATATATATATATATATGTATATATCTTTGTGTATATATATATATATATATATATATATATATATATATATATATATATCTGTATATATATATATATATATATATATATATATATGTATGTATATAAATATATATATATCTATATGTATATATATACATCTGTGTGTCCGTTAACCAATACATTTCCCGGACATAGACACTTCATCATCTTCTTTCGGCTGTTCCCGTTAGGGGTCGCCACAGCGGATCACCCGTTTCCATTTCTTCCTGTCCTCTACATCTTGCTCTGTCACACCAACCACCTGCATGTCGTCTCTTACTACATCCATAAACCTTATCTTGGGCCTTCCTCTTTTCCTGTTACCTGGTAGCTTCATCCTTAGCATCTTTTTCCCAATATACTCCGCATCCCTTCTCAGCACATGTCCAAACCAACGTAATCTTGCCTCTCTGGCTTTGTCTCCAAACCTTCCAACCTTGGCTGACCCTCTAATATACTTATTCCTAATCCTGTCCACCCTCGTCACACCCAGTGCAAATCTTACCATCTTTAACTCTGCCACATCCAGCTCAAACTCCTGCCTTTTTGTCAATGCCACTGTCTCCAACCCATATAACATAGCTGGTCTCACTACTCTCTTGTAGACCTTCCTGTTCACTCTTACAGGTACTCGTCTGTCACAAATCACTCCTGACACTCTTCTCCACCCACTCCATCCTGCCTGTACTCTCTTCTTCACCTCTCTTCCACACTCACCGTTACTCTGAACTATTGACTCCAAGTATTTAAACTCATCCACCTTCGCCACCTACACTCCTTGCATCCTCACCATTCCTCTATCCTCACTCTCATTCACACACATATATTCTGTCTTAGTCCTGCTAACCTTCATTCCTCTTCTCTCTAGAGCATATCTCCATCTCTCTAGGGTCTCCTCCACCTGTTCCCTACTCTCATTACAGATCACAATGTCATCTGCAAACATCATAGTCCATGGGGACTCCTGTCTGATCTCGTCTGTCAACCTGTCCATCACCATTGCAAATAAGAAATGGCTCAGAGCTGATCCTTGATGTAACCCCACCTCCACCTTAAACGCATCCGTCACTCCCACTGCAGACCTCACCGCTGTCACACTACCATCGTACATATCCTGTACTACTCTTACATACTTCTCTGATACTCCTGACTTCCTCATACAATACCACAACTCCTCTCTAGGCACCCTGTCATATGCTTTCTCCAAGTCTACAAAAACACAATGCAACTCCTTCTGACATTCTCTGTACTTCTCCATCAACACTCTCAGAGCAAACATCACATCTGGAGTGCTCTTTCCTGGCATGAAACCATACTGCTGTTCACTAATCATCACATCCCTTCTTAACCCAGCTTCCACTACTCTTTCCCATAACTTCATGCTGTGACTGATCAATTTAATCCCTCTGTAGTTACTACAGCTCTGCACATCACCCTTATTCTTAAAAATCGGTACCAAAATACTTTTTCTCCATTCCTCAGGCATCCTCTCACTTTCCAAGATTTCATTAAACAATCTGGTTAAAAACTCCACTGCCATTTCACCTAAACACCTCCATGCTTCCACAGGTATGTCATCTGGGCCAACAGCCTTTCCATTCTTCATTCTCTTCATAGCTATCCTTACTTCCTCCTTGCTAATCCATTGTACTTCATGATTCACTATCCCTACATCATCCAACCTTCTCTCCCTCTCATTCTCTTCATTCATCAACCCCTCAAAGTACTCTTTCTATCTCCTCAACACACTCTACTCGCTTGTGAGTATGTTTCCCTCATTATCCTTTATCACCTTAACCTGATGCACATCTTTCCTAGCTCGGTCCCTCTGTCTAGCCAATCGGTACAGGTCCTTTTCTCCCTCCTTAGTGTCCAACCTTTCATACAACTCTTCATATGCCTTATCCTTAGCCTTTGCCACCTCTCTCTTTGCCATGCACCTCATCTCCTTATACTCCTGTCTACTATCTTCATCTCTCTGACAATCCCACTTCTTATTTGCCAACCTCTTTGCTTGCATACTCTTCTGTACTTCCTCATTCCACCACCATGTCTCCTTGTCGTCCTTCCTCTGTCCTGATGTGATACCAAGCACCTTTCTAGCCGTCTCCCTTACTAGCTCTGCTGTAGTTACCCAGCTATTTGGTAACTCTTCACTGCCACCCAGTGCCTGTCTTAAATCATCCCTGAACTCCACCTCACAATTACCTTTTCAATTTCCACCATTTGATCCTTGGTGCTGCCCTCACACTCCTCCTCCTCTTCTTGATCACCAAAGTCATCCTACAAACCACCATCCTATGCTGCCTAACTACACTTTCTCCGGCCACCACTTTACAGTCTCCAATCTCCTTCAAACTGGTCCTCCCACATAAGATATAATCCACCTGTGTGCATCTTCCTCCACTCTTGTATGTCACCCTATGCTCCTCCCTCTTGTTAAAATACGTATTCACCACAGCCATATCCATCCTTTTTGCAAACTCCACTACCATCTGACCTTCTGCATTCCTTTGTTTAACACCATACCTACCCATCACTTCCTCATCCCCACTGTTCCCTTCACCAACATGCCCATTTAAATCTGCTCCAATCACCACTCTCTCACCCTTGGGTACAGACATCACCACTTCATCCAATTCACTCCAAAATTTTTCTTTCTCATCCATTGCACACCCAACTTGTGGAGCATATGCACTAACAACATTAATCATTACACCATCAATTTCCAGCTTCATAAACATCACTCTATCTGACACTCTTTTCACCTCCAAAACACTCTTCGCATACTGTTCCTTCAGAATAACTCCTACGCCATTTCTCCTCCCATCCACACCATGATAAAACAATTTGAAGCCACCTCCAATAAAGACACTTACACATGTGTATTGGGTTTTATCTCTGCTTCAACAGCATACTATTGCCTTAGTCATTATGACACCGACACTTCACTCCGGTGAACTTGTGATCAGTATACTGCATGTTATACAGCGGACAGATGTCGCACGTTTTTCATGTCTGGGGTACCTCTGATAAGTGTGATGTGATACAGTGTCATTCGACCTATTACTCGTATGTGCAGCCTATTATTCCTGCTACTGTGTTTGTTTCTGTGCACATTCATACTATTAATGTTAATAGAATGAGTGCTTGTGTTACAGAGATTGTACGTCAACATATTGATGTCTGCATGTAGTTATGTCTTTCTGCTTTTCCTGGTTTGGGGTTGTCACAGTAGAACTCCATTCCGCTCATGGTTGGCAGATAGGTTTTATGTGCCGGGCTGCCAGCCATGCCGCACAACCTCCGACGACGGTATGCCCATTCACGCATGTCTCCACGCAGACGATGCTCTATCTGGGAATTGCACCTACATACTAGCTGACCTCCATGGGCCGCTCCATTGCAACTGGCGCAACATACCCTAGCACTCCTGTGTCCATAATCGCATATCCATAGTTTCTCCAGCACACCCGTGTTGAGTTTCCACGCATAACAGCCATTATCCACCTGATATCGCAACCATGACACACCTTTACACATTGCCCTCTCCAGAGCATTGGGGCCCTACACACATTTTGTACCACCTCGTGTATTCACAGGGTCTCCCTCCATTCATATTTGCACATACGTGCCTTTCCTGGTGTTATGGATTACAAATGATTTGTGGGTTACAAGTGTAGGTGGTCACAACATGAACTACATTCCGTCTGTGTATAATGTTGATGTAGCACTTCAACGATGTTATGGCCACTGGTATAACCCTGCCTCTGGTGTGAATAGCGGTGCTCTACTCACTCTTGTGCAGCTTTATCTGACATACACTGCTAGCACTTTATAATACCTTACTTGCTCTAGATTCCCTTCACAACCCTTATGTTTGCTTTCGTCTTTTGGCGTTCATTCATATATATATATATATATATATATATATATATATATATATATATATATAAATATATAATTGCATATTTCTTTTATGTCTGTGGATATTTATCTATACACACATCTATCTATCTATCTATACACACATATATATATATATATATATATATATATATATATATATATATATATCTATATAAAAGTTACAGCTGTACAAGACAACATACATTTGCTATGCTACAAGCTGCTTACACCCGCGCAGACACACTTGCATCTACTTATTGTGAGTTACATATGTTTACTGCCACTTTTTTGTGATTACATGTGCCTTATTCCTTATGAAAGTACCACTTTGATTGATGGAATCCGGTTTACGGCCCCATGCAAGACACGCGTTCACCTTTACATGTTTAAATGTTGGCTTTACAGCACAGAGGCATTCATTGCACAATAAATTAATATGTGCTATAGTCATACATGAACCGGGAATGCCTTTACGTTAGGCGGATGCTCTAACCACTACACTATTGTTGTTCTGCCTCATTTATATGTATACCCATGGTTCATAGCTACTATAACATACGCCTCACTGCTTCACTTACACAGCAGGCATCCATTCTCCTGCTGGGAAAACCGCAGTACTACACTTCCGACATTCCCTATTTCCTACTGCTCTGGACCCGTGCTGCTTGTCTACTCACTCCAAGGATATTCCGAACTCCTACGCTTATAGTCCTGGCACATACGTGTGTTTGATTGTCAGGGTGTTCATGAGCTGGTCCGGGTTTAGTCTTGTCCGACTGGTGACTAGAACCGCCCTGTACCTGTTCAAATGTCAGATGTAGCACATGGACAGAGTTAGTCCCGATTTTAACATTCTACCTGTGTTTACAGACGCAGGTGTTTGGGCACCTCTGACCACATTATTAGGTCGGCACTACATAATATAGGGTGGGGAGTAGTTCCACTACATAATACAGGGTGGGAGGGGGGGTTTCCACTGGTGTTTCCCTTCACATTTGACTATTTCATTAATTTATTCATATATATGATGAATATTATTCTGGACATCAGTTATAAATTCACTACAGGTATGCAATAGTCCTGTCAACAAATGAGACAGTTGGTTGGTGTACATATGTGTACGGACCTCTGTGATACTCAGGGACTAATTTCTACAGTGACAGGGACAAGACTATGACAAATCAGGGACAATCACAGACACTTCTACAATATTAGTACTATTAACTTGGAACGTGTTGACAGATTCGTATTACTACTTATTTTATGCAGTTAAATGCATCTATTGCTCTTAATTGTTGTCATTAGTCATTCTCATTCAACACCTTTCCTCCAATGGTCACTGGCTTTGTGAGTGATTAAGAGGCTGGCCAGTTATTGTGCGAATGCTCTGACCATTGGTAGGGTTGCCACATCGTCATATGTACAGGATGGGATATATTCTGGGGACACCATATTGTTTAGGCCAACACATACCCATGGTCAGTGCAGGTTTAGAACATTCATTATTTTCCTAGTAGAGAGCCTATACCTTTAGCACTTTAGTTGTTAGTCTGTTTCTTGTACGAATTACGTATTTTCTATCCTGACATGATTGCTTTAGGCAACTGTTACATGCAGTATGGTACATACTTATTTCCTACAATCACAGGACATTTGGCATTGTATCATTGTTGGTCAGGACACACCTACCCAAACAGTGACTGTCCCTCACACAGTGGATCAGGGGATACCCTGTTTACGTCAGTGCCTTCATCACCCTATTTCCAAGTGCCACTATGTGAATGTGTACAATATATTCTCTCGATTATTCATGTGGGGACATGTGCATCACGGGCAGGTGTTTGATCCTGGGTAGTAGGTTCTGCATGACCGTCTAGGGCTGGACAGTCTCGTGCACCACTACTGCACATTCAACTTGTGTCCAGATGTCTACAGGACTGGACATCGTGCCTTGATACCCATTCTGATGTTTACAAAAGTTACTTATCCCATGGGGGATATCCAAAAATTTAACAAGACCAATACTGACCATTCTTTTGGCTTTACGAAAATGTGTTGGTGGTTTTACATGCAAGGGATACATAGTTTGCAATCCTGAAACTGTCTAGGGTGACACTGCCTACTACATATGAGTAATGGTCACTATGTGTAGATGTGGCTGCGCCAAGCTAGTAGGCCGAGTATGGCTGGATTTGGTGGACGTTCAGGTATGGGGGCAGGTTGTGTGCTGTGGAGGGGATAATGGGTATTCAATTATGCATCCAGGTGTGTTGCATTTGAATGGGACGGTTCCATCAGGACCATTCTGTGGGTATGTGCCGGTGACGTTTCAGTACATTTGTATCGCACATTTTAATATTCATATGTTTGTGTGATTGTGTTCTACAGTATGGCCTGTCAGGTTGTATTGCAGATGTGTATACTTGTTCTTTGTGTTTCTTTCTGATTGACCCACTGCTCCCTCGTACACCTCCAGTTCACCTATTCTGCATACAACACAGTCTCGCCTTTGAGGATTATACCATTACCCATCCCCCCCACACACATATTCTTGAAACTCCATCCATCATTGCTTTGGTTGATGGCCCATGACACGGTCAAGGTAACACATTGCATTCATTACATATGTCAGGTACCTGTATGGTTGTGTGGACTACCCTGGCATGTTTCACCTTCCACATGTAGTACATCATGCACATAGGTACACGCCCATACTTAACTTTCATGACATGGTTGGTACACCTGGGTAATACCCATTCAACTGTGACACATCCTGACAAGTATGGCTTGGACCGCATATGTGCGGATTTTGGCTGACTGCTCTGATCATTGGTAGGGTGCCACCTTTTCATATGTCCAGGATGGGATATATTCCGGACACATATCCAATTGTAATGGACACACATACCCACGGTCAACACTATGGATAATACTTTTCCTTTCTGCCTACATGTAAGCTTATTGTTGTAGCAGTTTGTATGCTCCTTCTGTTTCGTTTTCTTGCTTATTCTATTTCTTGTCACATGTGGTATGTTACATATGGACATACCTATTGTATGTGACTATAACATGCGTTTTGAGATATAATTCTGTCATACAGTTGCTAGATATTTACATTTATCATGGTTTTGTTATGGACACATCTGCCCAGCTGTGTACTCTCCCTCACAATGTGGGACAGCTGGTGACCCTGACCATTGGGCTGGACGTAGCTATCAGTGGCGTACTAACATGATATATTTCACTTCCACTTGGTATAACTATCTACACTGCATTGGAATACGGGCACACGGTTTTCTATGTCATTTGTTCGAGGGATGGGGACTCGTTATTCCCTACCGTGCATTTGTGTTTGCTTCTTAATTTTGTGTTAGCAGGAACTGTCTTGCATGCTATGCATACGTTTCAGTATCCATAGACACTGACAGATGTGATTACTATTGCAGGCAAATTGTTATATGCAAGCATTTTAGGTTACACGTTGACAGCTGACATTTCCACGCCTCCGTGAGGCACTTCGACACGCTCTTTGCACTCATGCTCGTTTCCTATGCATGTGGCTGTGGTGGCAGCGCGCCTGCATTAATATGCATTTAGCGCTACTGCGCCATCTACACACCGCACGGTCGGCGCAAGCTTAACGCCGGCCTTGCGCTGAGCTTCATGAATCCCGGGGTTTATCTATGTCAAGGTTTAAAATGGATAGCTCATTCTTTTCTTATTCATTAAGTCTGTTAAGGAAAGTAGTCTAATTACATTGCATTGTACCTTTCTGCTTTTAATGAAGCCAGTTAGGTCTTTATGAATTAATTCCGGCAGTATGTTATTTAATCTATCTGCTAAGCTAGACATAAATATCTTATGGTCTGTGTTTAGTAAGGATATTGGTCTACATGATGTACATGATGTTGGGTTCTTCATTAGGTTTTAAAATGGGAGATATAATAGAATATTTCCATGAGGGTGGGACATTTGCTGCTGTTTTGACTTCCTGGAATGTGTTAAGTAAAACTTTCAATATATTGTCAGGCAAAAGTTTATAAAATTCCATAATTAGACCAGTCCCAGTGCTTTATTAGTCTTGAGATTTATTATTTGGTCTTTCAATTCTTTGAAGGAGAAATGTTTATCTAAATTGTTTTGTTATGCTTAGATAACTTCTTCTGGATGTTGTCCATTAGGAAGCTATCTATGCTTTTGTTGTCATTTGTAGGTGATTTATTGCTGTTAATATTCTCATAGTGCTTCTTGAAACATAATAAAATAAGTTTTAAGTCTCTAATAGTCTGGCCTTTTTTAGTATATATAATTTATTTGATTTTTTTTTTCATTTAAATGTTTAGATCTAATTGCAATCTTGGGTAGACTCTTAGGATTGACTCAGTATGATTCTAATCTGATTTTTTTCTAGATTTACAGAGATTTTGTGTTGCATGATATCTTGGTATTCCTTATTTAATTTACATATATTGGCTAGTACAAATTTATCATTGGATTGACTCAGTATGATTCTAATCTGATTTTTTTCTAGATTTACAGAGATTTTGTGTTGCATGATATCTTGGTATTCCTTATTTAATTTACATATATTGGCTAGTACAAATTTATCATTTGGTGTAAGTTTTAGCTTTAATTTGTCAATTTCTTTTTGTATGTCTACTAGTTTTTATCCCACTCTTTTCTTTTGTTTATATGCCAACTTTTGACTTTGCCATATAAGACCACTTTTAGATTGCCCCATAGGATCATATCTGGAACCTCTTCATTATTGTTGAAACCTATGTAATGTTTTATTTCATTTAGAAACCATTCTTTAAAACCTTTTACTGAATAAGCTAGTAATCTTTGGCTAAAATTTAATAAATCATTGTTAATGGTTATATTGAAGGTGACAGCGTTATGGTCAGACATAGGGCATGAGATCAACTCTACATTGTCTATTTTTGATAGTAAGGAAGTGGTTACTAAAACTTTATCTATGTTGGTCTGTGTGCCAAACCTGAATATTTTAAGGAAGACAGTGCTTAAATACAATCAATATCAATAAGGTTTCTGCCTTGTATATAATTGTTCAGGTACTTAGCTACTGAGGAAATCTTGAAGGCATTAGAGCTTGTAGTATCAGTGCGAGGCAAAATACAATTGAAATCACCTGCTAAAAGTATTTCACCTCTAGACCATGATGTTACAGTATCCAAATGCTTTTGCACAGGTTTGTACCAATACCAGGTATCTAGTAGGTATTAATAAAAGTATACATCTTTTTATCCAGTCTTGGTAAAACTAACACAAGCATACCATCGCTGCTTGAATATGAAGCCACTATTTTTGGTATTTTTACTGACTTTTTGCATAGGATTAAAACACCTCTTCTTTTATGATTAAAGTGTGAACTTATGCAAACCTTATACTCTTTAAATGTTAATTTGTTTAGATCTTCTGATAACAGGTAAGATGTTTATGTAAAGCTAAATATTGATTAATACTACTCCTTTTAATGGGGTTATTCAACCCATTGACATTTAAAGATAAATTGTTGAATGCTGTCATTTAATACAATAGAATGTTACTTTAACTAAAATTGAAGAATGTTTTCCTAAGTTCATTATGTCATATATCATACTTGAAGTTGTTATGGACAGTACAAAATCATTAAATTTAAAAACAATAAAACTATACAGTTCAACAACCTTCTGCATGGAAAAGCTAAGTCCAGACTTGCTCTGTTTCTCATAGAAGCCACAAACTTACCCTGTCATGACATCTAGTGACAACTCTTAGCCACTGCAGAGTAGTAGCAAGCAAAAGGAAAACAGTGTCTGCATTTGAATCATAAGAAAAGAAAGAGTCAGTTCATAATACTGTATGTACATTGACTATAAAACATTAACTTCTTTATAACATACTAAAATTATTTTACTAAACTAACTATATGAAATAAGTTGACTAACCTCAATTATTTTAACTAATCTAGATAAATACAGGCATACTGAGCTGTTTAAGCAGAGTAATATTGCATTTAAAACTATTTCTGCCAGAAACAAACATTTTACAATATTTCTTTAAATATTTGTACATTACAGTTTAAATAAATAATTATTTTTAAATTAAACAAGCACTTACAGACTCGTTAAAAACAGTTGTTAAATAAGTAAAAAAGCTATTCAAATGTCTGTTCTGGAATCCAATTTACTGATGGTGTTCAGTGAAGAGAGACAGGTTCAAAGGTCACACCTATTTCTTGGAAGATGTTGCAAGTTGTTCCTCGTGATTATGGGAACTATTTGAAGCTGTAAGAAGCTCGAGTTTGCCATAAAAATTGTCAAAACTACTAAAAAGTGAGTAGGTGGGAATTTTATGGTAAAGTAAAGATTTTTAAGCACAAAACGCTCGTGGATGTTATAAACAAGCTGCGAGCAGTGTAAAAAGCTGTTTTAAAGCATTAAAATGTGAAGTAGCAAAATAATTATAGAAAACAATATAAGATATTAATTATATATAAAGTTTAGTCATATTAGTTAATAGAAACATTTATAAAAGACTAAATGAGAGAAGTAAGTGCATACATTATTAATAAAACTAATACTCATAAAATATTTAAATATAACATTTAAGCATTCCGTTTATATCTAATATTTAAGTGATGTATTACTGATACTAAGATAATGGGAAAGGTATGAGTAAGGAGACATTACATAAGATAGAGAGGAGTTATTCTATTCTATTTCACTAATGATATGTATATGAAAAGAATGCAGGATATTTGTAATAGATTGCTGTTTCATAAAGTCTTAAACCTTTAGAACTGCTTGAATAATGTATATTGTTTGAAACGTTAGCATTATTGTAAGCAAATAACAGGGAAAAAGAAAGTTACACTACTTTCCGTGAGTGGTTCAACTCTAATTAAGAGGACAATTAATCTCAGAGAAAAAGAGAAATTAAGTATGTTTTCTTGTCTCTAGATTTCTTTTTTTTTTCCTTAGTTGTCCATTCATTTTTTGATGCTTACCTTTTTAAATTCACTAAAGAATCCATGGGTTCAGGTTGACTTAAAAGGTTATTTTTTTGACAAATGTGGATGCTTCTTCAAGGGTGTCAAAAGTTTTCCTTCCTTCTGGTAGACACAGTCTTATTCTTCCAGGAAAAATCAGGTGTGCTTTAATCCCCTCCTTCTTCAACAGTTTGTTAATGGGGCACATACTTTTCTTTTGTACATTACAAGGGATGAAAAGTCATTATCATATCTGATGATTTGGTCACCTATTTTCAGTGGAGCAAGAGAACAGGCAGTTCTTAAAACAAGGTCTTTGTCTTGAGTAGAGATGAATTTTACAATAATGGATCTAGGATGGATGTGTTTACTGGTTGAAGGGATTGTGGTTAAAGATCTTTGTGCTCTGTCTCAGTCCCGAAGGATAATGCTTCCGACAGGTTTAAGGTTTTGTATATCCAAGAAGTCCAGAAATGTATCATATTGTCCCCTCCATCTGTTCTGGGATGCCATAGATTCTTATATTATTCCTCCTCACTCTGTTTTTCATATCATCAATCTTCTCAGTAAGTCTGGTGTTTTCCTGAAGAAGAAAGTCTATGTTTTTCTCTCTTTCTGTTAACCTGCAGTCTATATCTGTTACAGAGTCTTCAAGTGCAGCAATCTGGGCAGTTTGTTGTTTGAGAATATCATTCAGTAAGTCTATATATTTGGTAGTACCTTATATTATATTTTTATATTATCAACGTTTAGGTTCAGTTTGTCTATTTTTATCAACAAATCTTGTACAGTGGTAAGAATTGTCTGCATTTCTTTCTTTCTTCATTGGATTTTCTTGCTGGGAGAACTTGGAGTTGCTTATCTTCCATAACATAATAACCTTTTCATATACGTTATTCCTGAAAATAAAGCTAGGATGTTCACCAACAATATTCCCTACTTTGCTGTCAGACAGCAAAATTGGGCCAATTCCTTTTAATAACATAAAAACATTGCTGTATGTTACTAGAAAAAGTAAAAAGTACATTAGGTCTACTGACCTGAAACTTAGAGTGATTGGGTTGAACATGTCGATACACATCAGAAAAATATGGAGCACCCCTATTTTTCCTCTGTAGAGCTACTTCAGAGTTTATATGATCTAACATATATGAAAAGGTTATTATGTTATGGACCTAAAAACCCTGTCTCTGAGCCAGTAATGAGAAGGGGCACTTTTCCATGTAATAATTGTAAACCCTGTTCTTCCATTGCTCAGGTCTATATCAGCCTTTCAAAAATGTAATAGTTCAAATCACAAAATATCGAACTGAAATGATCGAACTATTAAATTTTCGAATGCCGATATAAAAAAACAAAAAAAAAAAAACTAAAGGGTGTAGGCAGGGTGGCAAGCCCCCCTGCACCCCCCATGTGGGGGACTGTGCCCCTCATACCCCCGCTACTTAAATATACCAACTCCGAGACCACACTACACTGTAGTAAATGGAAATCTCCCTTACAGAGATTTCCATTTACCCGTTCGATGTTCTGCACTTTAGGCATTCTCGCATCAACAATATCGTATTCGATATTGTCAATGTTCGAGATGCTGATAGGAACCCCATTGATGCTTGATTTACTCATCCAGTGACTGGACATGTTTTTTTACCTAGGTTTATGGCGACTTGTAGGAACAATAACCTAATCTATTTAGCAACATGTTGTACATGCAAATGTTTTTATGTAGGAAAGACTACACGTCAGTTTAGAGAATGTATATTAGTGCATCTAGACAATATTCATAATAGAACTCTCACCAATGCCCTAGCTAATCAAACAAATTTGTCAGGACATAATGTTTTTTATTTTAGAGTTTTACAGCTGGTTCCATCTAGTAACAGAAGGGGTGATATTAATAATGAAGTGCAAATGCTTGAGGTAAAATGGATTGTATCTTTACAAGCATATAAGTTTCCAGGTTTAAACTCTGGTATTCCTCTTAGACCTGCCCTAAATAAGAGATGATTTTGGCTTAATTAATTGTTTTATTGATAACAGTTGTTGATTGGCTACAACTTCTTTTATATTCAATGTGTCTTGTGTTGATTTTATTCTTTTACTTGGATCTGATGAAGCAGTAACCTCACAAAAGTGCTAATCCTTATCAATAAATCTTTTTATTGTATATATTTCTGGTGGCCGTGTTGGTGTACTCACATTTTGTTTTTCTTAACTATTATGATTCAACTTGTTCCCTTAGATTTGGGAGCTGAGACTATGGGGTGCTGCACACATTTTGTGACCCTTCCACTAAGTCTGTTTTAAGCTACCTCTGTACAGTTTTCTGTATAACCTTTCTTTGAGACGTGGGTATTATGTAAGGCTATACACTAACCTCTTTCCTTGAAATAGTCTTACTGTGCTTTTGATCAGATTTGTTGTGCCACGCAGTTCTGACAACACTTTCTTGCTCATTAACAGAAACGTCCTTGTTTCCTCTCTTTATTGCTTAAACAGTGTGTAATTTGTCTTAATTTCAAATTCAGAGGTTAGTTTGCTTTCTTTATTATAGTCACAAAATCTGTGCCACTAAACTAACCATAGAGGTTTGTACTTCCTTCTATGGTCTCAGAACAGTGATAGTGTTTGTTCTGGCTACCATTTTGTCCAAAACTTGCAATTTTTCTTAGTTACTTTTTCTGCTATGGGAAATGGACTCTGCTCTTTAGTCAAAAAGTTGTTTTCTGCTAAGGGAACCAAAACAAACATATGTCCTTCAACGTTAAACTATTTGATCCTTGTATTTCTATGACACCTTTTGTTGTGTACTTAAATTACATTTAACTTGGCATGACAAAATTACCCTGTCTTCCTGAAACTGTAGCCATCCTTAGTCACCAGGAGAGATGGCAGGCATTTCTGGTTGTTGTAACCTTTCATCTTTACACATAGCCGAAACAGATATCCTTTCTTCATCAGTTGTCTACTTCACTTTTAATGTTCACAGGTGCATAAAATAGATAGTCTGTTTACTACTACCATAAATGTCTTCCTTTACAGCGAATATTGTGCACACACTTTGAATCTTACACTGTGAACTACATTTACTTGGGTTCAGAGTTTCTGGATAATCTTTGTGCCAATATCATCCTGTCTATCTGTGTCGGCATGTTATGTTTATTGTCTGATTCTGTCATCTTCCCTTCTCCCACTAGCCCTCCCAAAACCATTTCTCACTACATTCTACACCTATCCATCATCTTCATATATTACAAATCGGAGCCTTTTGCACAAATAAAAATATGCCCTTCTTCGTCATCGGTCATTTCTTATGGATAATCTCATATGCTTTTCTTTGTTTGATAATTACTGTTTTCTGACTTTTATTTCTCCCCCTTTCTTATCCATTTGCATAATGAGCTGAGTTGGCACTTTTGTCACCATGCCTGTGGCAGCAATGTGGCACTTTATTGCATGACAGAGAGTACTTTATTGTATGTCCCAGGCTATGTGCACTCTGTCATGAAATAGGGTCTATATTAAATCACTGAATGCTTAAAAAAGTGAACGCTGATTGATCAACCCTATGTAAGCAAAAGCTTACAATGTCGAAGTGTCAGAACAGTGATTTTTTTCCCTTAGAAAAAAATCGCTGTTCCAACAAAAGAATAAATAAAAAATAAAAATCAATTTCAAATGTAACATTAAGTGTGGGGCTGCACCCCCCACCCCCTCTACTTAAATATACCAACTCCAAGACCGCACTACAGTGCCGAAAATGGCAAAGTACTGAAGCGGCCAAGCAAATTCTTTCCCAGGGAAAGAATTCACTTAACAGCCGCTTCGATATTTTGCGTTTTCAGCCTTTTAAGTTCGACTAAGATGCATTTGAAAGAATGCGTCTTCAGTCTTCTAATATAGACCCATGCAATAAAGTGCCATATTGCATGACAGAGTGCACATAGCATTGGATATGCAATAAAGTGCCATATTACATGGCAGAGTGCACACAGCCTTGGACATGCTTGCCTGCCTTTCCAGCCATGTCCAGCAAGCCAATCACATGTATTTCATTAGAACCACTCCTTCATTGCATGTGCTTAATGCTGCTTCTCCCTTTTCTTGGAATACTGGTGCTATGCAAGGCCAGCTACATTCCCAAGTAGCTACAGGACATGTTGCACTAAGGGCTATATGTTACTTTTTGCTGCATAGGTAGACAGCACTTGTCTATGAATCCAAGCCTTTGGGTTTTCTTCTGACTTCTGGTTTGCTTCATTGCTGAGAACAATCCTCTTGTCTACAGAAGTGACTCAGCTGTGTACATGAATCACAAGTGTGGTATGCCTGATAGAGAGAAATAATATTTCCTTACATCAGCTAAGAAAGTAGCTGACATAAGCTAACAAAATAGCAGTTTCTCTAATGAGGAATCAATGGAATTTAATGTATCTGAACATGATCATGCTTATGTCTTTTCTCACTTTTGTCCTCCATCATCTTTATGTCTTTAGACTGTCATGATCCATGTGTCTTTGTGTAACAAGAGTATACTATCCTATAGATGTACCATTTCATTTATGGGAGTGGCATGCGCACGTAAAAGTTTCTGCTTTCTTTTTAAAATGCATGTGTTTTAATATTGTTTAGATTTTTTTTTTCATCCGCTATGAAGTAGATCCCTCTTACCAATGATCATATGATACATAGCCATGATATTTTAAGTGGATGACATTTTTCCTTTTTATAGATTGTTTTGCAGTTTTTAAGAAAACTAAGAAATGCATGTATCCTAGTAATGTGTTCTGATTGTTTGCCTCATAGTAATCTTATGTACAAGAAGACTTACATTCTGACTATTTTGCTATTCATGTTTTCATTTAAATATATGTGTTATTCGTGACTGCATTTATATATATATATATATATATATATATATATATATATATATATATATATATATATATATATCTATGTAAGGGTTATGTTTCCCATGGCACAGTGATACAGACAAATAAAGTCCTGACTGTGACCCATTTGACCTAAGATCAATTAGCAGCTCAGGAAGCTGGAATAACCATGGAGGGGTGGGTGAGAGACTTATGTAGGCATGCTCACCTACAATACAGGGTTGTAGTAGTTGTTCCCCCTGTGGTGACCTTGCACTATAGGATAGTGGTGTAGGCCACCCCCCAAGAAGAGACCTTGGGGAAGAGAGGAACAAGGGAGTAGTCTGCCCAAGGAGGAGCAAAAACCCTTGCCAGGAGGAGTATCTGGGACTGAGCCCACCTTAGGATCAGGGGCATAGGCAGATCCTCCATGATGAAGCAGGGCCCATGTCACAACTGGGGGGAGGGGGTTAGGTGTTATATGCTGCCAGGATGATTGTTCCATGATTGGCTGTGGCCTCAAAGGGAATAAATCGGATGGGTACAGTTCTTGCTCCATAATGAACAAATGGATCAATCAATCATGGGATACTGATGGTCAACAGGACACTAAGCACTAAAAATGCAATAAAAAAAATATGTGCAATGTTCATGATGTCTTTGCCATTATAAAGAAATTAATTGGGACTCTGACGACCAGTCAAGCAGCAGTACTGCTAGTGGTGATAGCTCTTAGCATTTTAACAAGTATTCCTGTCACTTAAAGATGGTTTTATTATATTTCAAAGTTTTTCTTATCAGTGTTACCTATGCCACTATCCACTGATCATTCTATAGGTTATGTTGTTGTTATGGCTACCAACCTTACATGTTTTTTATCTGAATAATTAACTTCCCATTTCAAAAATGGCATCTTTTCTGATCCCACTACCTTACGGGTTTAGTGTGGCATCATTTAGTTAGTATTACCTTTCCATCAGGTACTCGATCCAATGATTCTTCTGATAAGTCAAAAGGATAACTGAAAGAGCAAGAAACTGAGTTGTTAAAACTGCTACAGTTTTGGTTTTTATTAGTTCAGCCTGATTGATTTCTTTTTAGGCTGTCATATATGCAGAAATGTTGCCCTTTTCACAGACTTCTTTATTCATTTTCTTCAAGGCTTTAGATGAACTCAGAGTCTGATCTACTCTCATCTACTTATGCAAATATACCCTTCATTTATTTAATATTTCCATTTATTTAAATATGGTTTAATTATATTCTGCTCATTAATTTCACTCTTTCCCCTGTATTTGCCTTAGTAAGTTCTATTTAACATATTTACATCATCTTCCAGTTCTGAATTTGTTCTCTACCTTGGGGATTTGTCTAATTAAAATTTCAGCCTCATACAGGGCAGTCACTTATTCCATGCTTCGTTACTTCCACAGCTGTCTATTTCATTTTTAATTTTTTTTGTGATTACTTTTCCTTTCTTTTGTTTAGTGTACTTTTTTCTCTTACATGTTCTTTATCTGAGTAATTAATTTTAATTAACTTCCCGTTTCAGAAATGTCATCTTTTCTGATCCCACTACGTCATGGCTTTAGTGCAGCATCATTTAATTACTATTACCTTTCCATCAGGTACTCAGTCCAGTGATTCGTCTGATAAGTCAAAAGGATGACTGAGAGAACAAAAAACTGAGTTGCTAAAACCTAAACAGTTTTGGTTTATATTAGTTCAGTCTGAATTATGTCTTTCTAGGCTGTCATATATGCAGACATGTGCCCTTTCCACAGATGGTTTAATTATAATAAAGAATCGGAATGAGTGATATGCAAAAAAATGCCCTGATTGATGCTGATGCTTTAATTAGACAAAACCCCAAGGTATAGAACAAATGCAGCATTGGACAATAATGTTGATAATCAAACATGTTAAATAGAACCTAGGGAAATATTCAATAAATGAAGTGCATATTTGCATAACTAGCTGAGAGAAGATCAGACTCTCACTTCATCCAAAGCCCTAAAGAAAATGAATAAAGAAAAATTACTAGCATTGGCTTTTCTCCTAGTTTCTCTCCAGCTGTCCCACTTTCCTGTATTATGAAGTTATTTACTAAATAACAAAAATGCTCATCTAATAAAGTTCTGCAGTGTGGCCATACTCCCTGGCTAGCGTGGTTTACCGAATTTTTGTTGATTTTAAAGTTTGAACATGTAACTTGTTCTTATTGTTACTGTGCCTTTAAGCTGACTTGACATTTGGTTACCTTGTATTTTTTGTAGGCTTTTAAATATGGCAACTTGATTTTAATCATCCTCTATTTCCCTACATTGAAGTACATTTAAATTAGGTGTAGGTATGTTCATAGGTTCATAGGTAGGTACTAGGCTATTGACCCTAGGGCCTATATAAGCCTAGCCAAAAAGGTACCTCGCTTTCACCACCCAAGAAAATTATTTTCCTGTGCCCCTGTCGAGCAGAGCCACAGAAGTGATTCCCGGGGTGAATTTCCTAACTCCCATCCAATCATCAAGATTTTTCTTGAAGAGTGCTAATGAGGAGCTTTGTTTAATATAGATAGGTAGTTTGTTCCAGAGTATGGGAGGTCTATATGTGAGTTGCATAAATCTTAAAGTCCTTGCTGTACCTTAAATAGGAAATGTTTCATTGCAAGGATACATATTTGAAGAATAGTACTATAGGCTGTTTATATAAACATGGCGGAATAATATCTCTTTCATGTTATTTGTGAAAGAAAAGTGTTTGTTTTGAATCACTGAGTCAGCAACCTTTCTTGTTAATGTTAGGAGATTTGAAGGTTTCTTTTAAAAGGTTCAGCATTTCAGACTACTGTGTGAGTTAATTTTTTTTGGAAGACTATGATGTGATTTTCTTGTTATGTTGATGACTGGTCCTTTACACAGTTGTTGTTGTTTGTCTTTCAGCTTTTCCCGGTTAGGGGTCGCCACAGCGGAACACTGGTCCGCTAATGATTGGCAGTTGGTTTTTATGGTGTCGAATTGCCAGCCCGACACCCAACCTTCAACAAAGGCATGCCCATTCAATGCATGTCTTTCAAACGCCCACTCGACCATGGGAAGGACGTGCAGAATCCACACAGAAGGCACTCCCAACCCAAGCCAAGAATCAAACAGGAGAACCTCTTGTTGTGAGGCAACAACACCACCGCTGTGCCACCGTGGAAGAGATTGGTCCTTTACACAGTACTTTCATAATTTATATGTTAAGGCATATGTTTCATTAGGTGTTGTCATGGTTACACAGCCAGCCTTAGGCATAGGACAACTAGGTGGCCGCCTAGGGTGCCGGTCTAGCAGGGCACATTTCCAGTAACTTGGGTGGTGTAGGTAGACCAGGATGGGGGCACAGGGTGGTGTTGGGAGGGGGCACTGTGGATACCTTTTGCCTAGGACACCAGTTGACCAAAGGCTGGTCCTGCATGGTTATGATGTGTAGAAGTGTTTGATGAGTGTTCAGTGTTGATGTATGTAGCCATTTTTATTGAGTGGAACTTCATTGTTGTATTTGAAAGACTGATCTCTATTGTTAGTAGTAATGGGATTTTTATGTTATGATCTATGTAAGTGTTTGACATGTGTGTGCATGTGTGTGTGTGTGTGTGTGTGTGTGTGTGTGTGTGTGTGTGTGTGTGTGTGTGTGTGTGCACGTGTGTGTGTGCAGGGTAATTTTTTTTTTCTGAATGTGTGTATTCAAAATGTTAGTGGTACTGGACTGCATGGGTGTATTCAAAATGCTAGCAGTACTGGATTTTTTTTTCAGAGTGCCTGTATGTTTATTTATTTACTAATTTAGATTTGTTTAACAAGATGGAGCACTTATCCATGTGGACCTAATTCAGGCTCATCCTAGAAGTGAAAACAAAACAATAGCAGAAGGAGAATTTACTATGAAAATTTATAAGCAGAGACTGAAAGGACAATATAGCTTCAAAAATACATTGTGTAGGTGTGTCAACATTAAAACAAGCACAGTGGTAAGGAGATATTACAGGCACAGGCATATACAATATGACAAGCACATATTTCTATTAGAGGCTTTGTATAAATTGTACATAAATGCAGGTAGTGAGGAGATGAATGGGGTTAAGGCAAGAAGGAGGAGTTTGTCAGTGGAGTCTGACAAAGGAGACGCTCTTAACTCTTATGTAAAAAGGTGATGCATGCAGGTTTAAAACTCTTCCTCCAGATGAGGCATTAAACCTGGGTCACACCTCTTTGAACTGGTAGTAGCTCAGACGGATGTAAATATCCAATGGCATCTATCGAAAAGAGTAGGGAGGAGTTCACTGGTCAAATTTACCCTAGTAAAAATACATCTCTGGTCTCTCCTGAAAAGAGGCCATTAGCCTAGTGGAACCAACCCAGGATACAAAGGATGGATAGATAGATGGATGGATAGATAGATAGATAGATAGATAGATAGATAGATAGATAGATAGATAGATAGATAGATAGACAGATAGATAGACAGACAGATAGATAGATAGATAGATAGATAGATAGATAGATAGATAGATAGATAGATGGATAGATAGATAGATATCTAGATAGATGTGAGAGTGACAGTGTGTGTTAATAGTAGTGTGAATCGTGGGAAAGGAGAAAGAGAGAGAGAGAAGGAAGCAGTCACCTAAAGAGTGAAAAGTGCTTACTGAGGTATCTGTTGAAAAACAATGGAAGTTTTAAGAGCTAGGTGTGCGCGTGAGAAGAGAAGAGTGGGAATGGAGTGTGATAGTGAAGAGAGGAGTGTTAAGGTGCTATGGTAGAAAGTTCGGACAGCTGGAGGAAGAAATGGAACACAGCCTGCAGATGGCATGTGTTTAGGTGTTCGAGCAAATGCTAGCTAGGGACAACATAAGCACTATTAAAGAAACTGAGTAGAAGCTGGAATACTTTATATAGGTTAAGTTATGTTATGTTTGGAAAGCAGTAACATTCTACTAATTACGCTAGGTAACATTTGAGAGCTTTCCTGATTTGCAGTAGGGTAGCTGAGTTCTTACAACTAGTGCTATAGTTTCCCAGAATTTGGGACCTAATATGGAGAAGGTGTATCTACTGCACTTTTTAGTGGTAAAGATGGTATGGAGAGAGTAGGCATGATAAGTTGAGATTTGAGGATGTAAGTTTTTTTCCCTGATGGTGAATCTTTCTATCAGGTAAGAGAAGGAGTTTTGGTTTGGCAGTTTAATATCAAATGTTCCTAGTACTAGACCTGCTCTTTACTCGGCTGGGAGCCAGTTTACTTTCTAAAGGAGTGAGCAGTGGTGGTCTGTTCTTGGCATTGGTGAGATGGTATATTTTGCTGTCAGTTGTATGTTGTCAGATTAAGGCTTTTCTTTGACACAGTAGTGATTACTGGGAGAATATATTCAAGCCAGGCAATAATATTACCTTTCCCTATGGCTTACCTACCAGATGGAATTATAAAGTGTAAGATCATCTATACCCACAAAAAGGTTTGCTGTATTATTGCTTTGGTTCTGTGAATATGAAGTTGGAACTTTAGAATGTATTTGAATAAGGTGGTGGATTTGGGGGAGGTATGCTTTTTGTCAAGAATAATGACATCAGAAACTGATGAGCTGAGCTTTTGTGGTATCCCAAACAGCATGCAGTTTGTTGTATTTCAGGTTAGTAGTAATCGTGAGTTTAGCCATTTGGAAAAGGAAAACGAAAGAACGTCTTGTTGAAGTTGCATGTTAATGTTATGAGATGTTTGATGTAATCTATAGAGGACCATGTTGTTGGCACAGAGAAGGATGTAGAGATGTGAGTTTGTGAGGGAGTCTTTTGATACAATGAAGAAATGTAGGGGCGATAGAACAAAGCCCCATGGGACTCCTTTGAGAAGGGAGCTTTGGTTGTGGAGAAGGTGATAGAACGAAGCCCCATGGGACTCCTTTGACAAGGGAGCTTTGGTTGTGGAGAAGGAAACGATTTCTAACTCTGAAATTGTGGTGGGAAAGAAAGATAAGGAACTGTTGAGAATTTTGGGTGTTGGTACTGTGGACTAGAATGGCAGTGTAAAAGAGTGGATGGTCTATCATGTCAACCACTTTGGTTAGGTGTAAACATATTGCTACTGTGACTTGCTGTTTGCCTTTACTCATTAGGATGCCATCAGTTATTGTCTAGATAGCTGTCTTTGTGCTCCTTTTGGCCCAGAATCCATGTTGTTTGAGGGTTAGGAGTACATGGTCAGCAATACATTTAGATGGTTGGTCATGGCCTAAATTTTTTCTGGCACTTAACTAAGCACTGGGAGTTTTGAAGTTCATCTTTAGTCTAAGCAGATCTGTGGGCTGGTTTTGGATTCTGCTCAGTAATGGCACCTTTCTATGTTTTAGGGAAGATAACGAGGAAGAAGTAAACTGAATGAAATACTTCTGCACCAGTCTTTAAGAACTACAGGTGCAGGTCATCAGACCTTGGTGGGTTATCACTGGAATTTTTCTGGTTATGTTTTCAGTGCCAGAAGTAAAACAGTGCAGATTACTCAGGAGGGTGTGAGTCTAGTGATGGAGATTGGAAGTGATTTTGGCTGAATTCAGAGAACCAGCATTCATGAGAGAGTGGTCATTTGATGGTTATTTAAGTGTTACTAGTGAAGTCTTCTTTAGAAATATGGTTTTAAGCAGTGCAGTGAGTTAAGCCATTTAGAAAAATTGTGCCAAAGAACTGTGAGGAGAATCTGTTTAAGTAAAATAGGGGTAGTTTCCCTGTACCCCGGCCAAATTTCCCCTAGACAGTATCAATACCACCTGGGGTCTCTCCTGTAAAAAGGCCACTAGCCTAGACGGACTAACCTGATCAATGATAGATAAATAGATGGACAGATAGATGGACAGATAAAATAAATGAATTTGGCATTCATGGTTAACTGTAAATAACTGTTTGCTGACTATTTATGTTTGTCATTTGGAGTAAACCAAAATAAACAAATTGTTCAGGCAATACTACTATAGTCAATATTTTTATGTCACAATGAACATTGATTGCATTTTTCTATCACTGGTAATTATACTTATCATGGTTTATTAGACAAATTGTGTGTACCTGTGGGAATATAGTGTTTGTTTTGCTGTTCCATGCTTAGTTGCTGGGGTTTACTTGTAGTGGGGAGTACTTGGGTAAAGTGCTGGTGTTTGTCTTTACCTTGTTTAGTTTTATGGTTTTGTGTGTGTGTGTGTGTGTGTGTGTGTGTGTGTGTGTGTGTGTGTGTGTGTGTGTGTGTGTGTGTGTGTGTGTGTGTCGTCTGCTGTGAATGGACCTCTGTGTGACTGGCTAGCTTGATGTATTACAAAAAATATTTGTGGAGTAGCACTGACTTCTCACACCACATTGCTACTACAAAAGGCCTGTCATGTGAACACTTGTATGCAAGATCACTGAGGGCTTTGCCACACAATGTTAAAAAGCACTCATGAGTTGTCATCTGGGTACAATTGCACTGTGGTAAAGTCAGCCATAATGTAAATGGGAAGCTATTTTATGTGCTTTTCCACACTTGGACTGAAATGTCCATTGACGTGGGAGAGAGCACAGCATTTTGAAGTGGTTGTGGCTAGGAGAGCATTTTGTAAGGAGTATAGGTGGAGGTCAATGTGTTGATGTGGGTGTATTTTAGTGGGGGGCACCAGGCTGGAAGCTTTGAGTACAGCTCTTAAAATCCTGGCCACACCCCTGCATTTTCCTGATTTGCTTTCTTTGTCATTTATGTCTGTTTGTCTGCTCCTGCTTCCATCCTTATTCCTGCCTTTCTGCCTACACCTTCCCCATGCTAATTTCCCCCTCTACTCCTCTAAAAAAGAGGAAATTGTACACAAAAACAACAACAAAAAAACACTTCCTCAGACTCACACCATACCTCTTCTGCTTGCTGTTCCCCCTTTCTTACTGTGTTCATCTGAGCAGTTTCTTCCCCATTTATATTCTAAAGTGGTAGAGATTTTACTATGTAGACCTTATCTTGAGGTTTCAGTTGAGTAAGTGTTACAAGAGAGCAGCTCAGCTTTGTGTGTTGGCATGAGCATCATTGTTGCTACACTAAATGCACATCACCAGGCCTAGGTCACATGACCTGCCTTTGCATAGTTCACAAATCAGTACAAAGCATGGTACTTTTCACCTGCATTGATCCTGTCTGGGATTGCCATGACTACACTAAGTTACATAAAATACCTGATATACCTACCAACAAAAAAGAAATGACACACCTATAAACTTAGAAATATAAAGGAATAGAAGGGAAAAGCTTCAAAGAGAAAAAACCTGACAACTTCATCTTCAGCATTTGCAAAACAACTGAACCATCGAATCGCATAAAGAAAAGTAAATTAACTAATTATAGGGAAGTCATATTCATAAACCTGCATATAAAGGCTAAAAGTAAAACACTGCACTCACAGGACAATGTAACAATATAAAATAATGCAATACATTTTAATTTCTATAGTCAAAATATTTCATCAATGTTAGAGCAATATATTATTAAAACAAAAGCTCTCTTAAAAACCTTCAGTTCCCAATTTTCTTTCAAGTCACAAACCCCTTTGTATTAATGATAACAAAACCCTGGTTTCTCTCAAACACACAGACAAACACAGACTCCCTCCTCCCCCACGCACACACACATTGGCAAAGAAATTCTACGAAGCTTAAGTTATTATATGCAGTTTTAAAGTTTGTTTTTATTATTCAGCATGGCTGAAATCTAAATGATGACCATAAAGCAAAGCCAGTGAGCATCTTCCTTGGAAGCGAACAAGAACTGACTAGTCGCCAAGTTTAGTGGCATTTCAAAGAGGAAGAAGAGGATTTATTGCTGTGTGCGCTGCTTTTTAATTTCAGTTAAGAATCAACATGAAGACTGTTGGAGTGGTGGGGGACAGAAGAGGAGAATAATCGGACACTGCATACCTAGAAGTTCAGAGATACGTTGCAGAACAATGTAGAATGCAGGTTGAAGTGTATGATAATCAGTTTATTTAAATGTACTGACAATGTAGTTCCTGCTCACCTATACACCTCTTACACAAAGCTACATTTATTTCCAATCAGTTTGCGGAACTGGAACCTTATACATACAAGATTTCTCACATTCCATTACTTACCAGAAACACTGAGAATATTATAAATACTGTAAATATTACTTTTATGTAGTAATATGTTCTTTCACATTTATTAGAACATCACAACTGTATAGCAAATTATTTCTGAATATATCCTACAATAAAATTCCTGCCATATCTTTATTATATCTTCAATGTATTTATTTAATGTGTGGCTCAGATCATAACTAAAACCTGTTCACCAACCCAGTTAATAAATAAATAGCTGATGGGAAAACTATACTAAGGTGGCACTATGTCTAAACATGCGTCTTGTAACAGGCAGGGATGCAGTTGTTTAGTACATCTTGTGACAAGTAGGGATGCAGTTATTTAGTAAATCTTGTAACAAGTAGGGATACAGTTATTTTGCAAATAATACACATTAGCTCATTGGAAAGTTGACTAGCATATTATTGCTTTGTAAGGCCTGTCATGACAAACAATAATAAAGCAGCTAAGCTGAGGTGTAGTCAGACATCACACAAAGATTTACTGGCTTGGCATCAAGGGGGATGCAGCCACCAATAATGCTTTATAACTGTAGATGAATGACTAAGCTATTCACTTGCACAGTGATGAGACTGTCTTTAGGGTAAAATGGTGATGCATTAACCCAGTGGTTAGAGTACCTGGCTCACAATTCTTGGAACTCTAACTTGGTTCTCAGATGGGGTGTCTTCTATTTGGAATCTGGATGTCCCCCTCAGTCTGTGTGTTTGTGCAGGTGTTTACTGGGGGCACCAGTTTTCTTCCACATCTTAAAAATGTAGTTTAGATGAACTAGAAATCCTCCATTTTGCTCATAGGTGTGCATGCCACATGTGACTGAGCATGTGTGCTTGTGCGTGTGTTTTGTGAGTGCAAACAAGCATGTGTATGTGTGTGTGTCTGTGAGTGTACTTTTGTCTGCTTGTGTATGTGCTTGAATGTATAATTGTGTGTGTGTTTGTGTGTGTGTCTGACAGTATGCATCTGTTTGCGTGTGTGTGTGTATGGGAGTATGTGTCTGCGTGTGTGTGTGTATGAGACTGTGTATGTGTGTGTGTGCGTGTGTGTGTGTGTGTGTGTGTGTGTGTGTGTGTGTGCGCGTGTGTGTGTGTATGTGTGTGCCTGTGTGCTCATGTGTTTGTGCATGTGCATGTATCTTGCAATGAGTTGCTAACCCATCCAAGAATAATTCTCTGCCTTGCACCCACTGAGTACTTGGGCAGTCTCCTGCTCCACCATGATCCTGAATTGGATTTAGTAAGTAATCAGAGAATAGACAAATCAATGAAAGAGTTGTAACAACATGATTATAGTATTTTAGCAAGTTCTCAGTTACTATGACAAAATTAAAACAATTTAAAAATTAACTCTCGTTTAAGAATTACAACACCTCATTTTTTTAATGTAATTTCATTTTTCTGTTAAACACAATGTTAATAGCAAAATATTGGGCAGTGCATTGTTGCCCAGCCAGTGTTTTAGCGGGCCAGCTTTTTCTATAAAACACCAAAAAGAACAGTAGTCATTCCTTAATATTTTAAATGTGTACTCCCAATGTTTTTGTTTTATTTATTTATTTAATCTTTGTTAACTGAGTAGGTTGGTTGTGCCACAGACCCTTTACATCCATGTCCTGGACCATAAAGACAAAATGAGACTATATGAATTGGTTACAAAAGCACAAAGAGGATCAGAGACAATGAATTGCAATAACAAGAAAAGCAAAGATGCAACACACATGGTATATGTGCAATAAATTGATGAGTAGTGATGCAGTAATGAAGTATAACCTAAGTATGTTTCAATTACAGAAGAAAGTGTAGCAAGCCATGGTAGACAATTAATTCATAATTGGAGTCAGTTGTAATAGCAACAGGAGTAGTTCATAATATGAAAAGCACAAAATGTTCAAAATGGGAATTTGCCCTTACCCCACTGGGGGTATGGATTGTGTACCCCTCCCCACATTAAAATGGTGTCAATGTTTTGACTTTCAATATTTTAAGTATTCAGTATTGTGAACTACATAGCAAAAAATATTGACTTTAATAGACCATGATAAAAAATACAATCAACAACTTGCACTAAAAACATCCACAAATAATGTATGCAAATATGTACAATGGACTTGCCCAACTAGCAGTTAGTAGTTAACATTTATAATCACTTATAAATTAGTAATCACCATTAGTTGAAATCCTTTGAGATATGTTTGATGTCTTTCTCTCTTTCTCTCTCTCTCTCTCTCTCTCTGAGAATGACTGTAAGCTAACCAGTACCATGTAGCTGTTACACTTATCTTCGAGAAATAAATTATTTTTAAGAGCTTTTTTGAAGGGCATAAGTTGAGCTAACATCATTATTATCCTCAGGTATATTATTCCAAAAAGCTGGCAATAACTTAGCTAAAGCTCTTTCATAAGCAGAAAGAACAAAGGGTGGCCTATCTAATAAAACATCTTCATTGCTCCTAACAGAATAAGTTTAGTTTCTGAATTGCAATCTGCCATGTAATGGAGGGCAGTAGCATTCATTCAGTAGCTTGTAAGTTAAGGTGGTTCTAGTAGCAACTGGGAACCACCAATCTCAGTAGCTCAAGAGGTAGTATACCTGCCATTGGTACAGGAGGCTATAGGATCCCTTCTTACACCAGGTAGTTGGATTTTTTTTCCAATACTGACACTACAGTGTAGAGAAAGGGGGGTATTGCACTCCTCAGTTTGTTGTTCTTTGAATCAGACATTACACTGAAGCCCCATCTACCTGAGCTGGTGGCAGCTCAGGTGGAAGTAGAAGATCACATGTCACTTATCAAAAAGAGTAGGGGTCCTCTATTTAACACAGCATAAAAAACATTATTTACACAATTATTTATTTCCAAAATTTATATATTTACAGGAACATATATACACATTTATATGTTTTTTACTATTTATCATTTTCTTATGACATCCTCATTGCTATTCATCCATAATTGACCCCCACTCCTTCCACAACCATAATCAATTTTTTTATAATATATTTATCAAAATCCATTTCCCATTAAACAAATTTTCTTTCAGTCTTGCCTTTGAAATAAAACATAATACATAAAATAAATTCTTCTCTACCTTTCTCACATATTCTTTCTTCTTGTTTTTTAATATCCATACATAAACATATTCATATCTATGTTGTTTATGTCATTAATATTCTCAAAAAATCTTCATACAACTTTTTCCAGAGTTTCACCACTCTTTTACATTAAAAAAAGCATGCTCTGTTGCCTCTTGCTCCCCACAAAATAAATACATTCTTTCAGCTTTCTTCTTATATGGCATACTATCTTGGCACACCGTTTTTTTTTTTTTTTTTTTTTTTTTTTTGCTTATTTTAATGGCTTTAATCACTTGTTCTGGTACATGTATCTGTGGATTTACATAATAATATTGTTTCATATCATTATTATATCACATTCTTCTATTTTTCTCAGTATCATCTTTTTTTTTTATTTTCTACATTAGTATTTTTTCTTGATAATTTTTAATTTCTTCATTTGCATATATTTTCTCGTTTTCTAATTCTTATCATTTCTCACAACTTTTTGTGCTTAAATTTAAACATTATCACTGCTAATTTCTAATTCTTTTCTTTTACCAATTTTAATATTCTGTACAAGTTTAAAGAAGCAGAATAAATAACTGGATTTCGTAACCCAATCCCCCTTTATTTTCACTCATATACAGCACACTTCTTCTTATACATATATCCTATTTTTCCCATTAATACAGAATTCACCAGATAAACATTTTCCTGAATGTTAATCTATACCTTCTCCACAGAATACATATTTATTTAATTATTTTATCAGACTGTCCCATTGCATCTTAACTACATAATTATCCTGAAATTTTATCCCTAACAAAGACACTTCAATCATTGAAAAATACATCACCCAATTTTTACCAGAAAACTCTTACTTTTGTCTTTATTCAATGTCATTTCCATTTCTTTTAGATGTCCATTCAGACAGACCAGCACTTAACTCATCCATATTTTGTGTTCAGCAATTACTATATTGTCTGCATATGTCAAAGCGACAGAATTCACAACCTCCTTTTTCATCACATAACTAGCATCTTTTATTTCATAAGCTATTTCACTCACTCACTATCACATTCATTACCATTGTAAGCAATATTCCACTCATGAGACATCTTTGTCTTCATATTACACTTCATGGATGTTTACTCAGCTAGCCATTCACTAGCACTCTCAATCTATTATTTTGAAACACTTACATATAAATTCTACTAATTCTGTTATCTATTCCATACTTCTCTAGAACACCCAACAAAGCATCATTTCCTAATGTATCAAATGCCTTGATAATATCACCTACCATAAATTTCACACTCTCCCTTTTGCTATATTAGCATCCACAATTTCTCTCGCAATCAATAACAATTTTTGATATCCCTTCCCTTTTATACCATATATATTTTCTTGTATATCTCTCATCCTTCTTTCCATTCTCCTCTGTATTATTCTCATAAAAATGTATAATCTGTATTATTTAGTGTGATGGGTCTTCATTTTTATTTCATTCTTTTTAGATTTCTTCTATATAAATTTTGATATCCCACTACATAACTCTTCATAAACAAACCTTTCCTTCAACCATTCATTCAGTACAGTTACAAAACACTCTCTTTAAAAATCCATTAATTTATTGGATATTCCATACCCTGTATCATCTGAGCCTGATACTGAATCAAAATTTACTTTTTTGAGTACTTCATCCAGTTCACTAATCGTAATTTCTTTTTCAGATTCTTCGATATTTCATTCTGGATTTTTTTACTTTCTATTCTCTCTTATTTTCCTTCTTTTTAGTCTTCCACATGCTGTACTACAATACTAATAATTTGTTCTTGTGTTCTTTTTACTTCTCCTTTCAAAATTTTCATTTCCCATATTATACTAATATCCTAGTTTGTATTTTACTATTTTATTCAAATATGATGTCCTCATTTATACCTTGTAAATAATCTATATACCTAAACAGTAATGCCTTAATGTTTTCTCAGTTTCTTTTTTTTATATTTCTTTTTCTATCATAATACTCTTTTTACTTTTCTGTAAATTCTCAACTACATTTCTATATATTTTCCCATATTTCAACTTCACTTCCTTTCTTGCACCATCCTGCCATTAAAAACACTTTTTATATACTTCTGTTTATAGCCATTCCACCATTCAGACCAGTTTTTATAGAAGACCTTCATAGTTATATGATCCTTCCACCATAACTGCAATACTTCCCACTCTATACTTTCATCCCCTAATTTCTGATTTATTTATTTTTTATTTCCTAACCTAGTTTACTATACTCATTTCCCACCTCTTTTGACCATATTGTTAAATGGTCTAAAAAAACATTAAAATTACATCACCATCTGCTACCCACAAGCCTTCCAATAATGCAAAATAATCCATTTCAGACCCAAGTGTCCCTTCTATAAATCCATTGACTTTTATTTCACACAGCTAATTTACCATGTTTTATTATTTCCTGTATTTTTTACGTCTTGACCTTTATTTTTACATTTTCCAATTAAATCACAATAAAGTCCCCTGCAATCATAATTTTCATGTTAACCACCACATAGTCCAATATTTGATGAAACGGATTGTCTCTTTCCTTGCTAGTTATATATGTATATAATGCTATAATTCTATAAACATGTTGTCTGCATGTCACATCCACAACAGTTAACTTTCCCATCCTTAACAATGTTATATACAGTATTTTTCCTGTTTTTTTTTTTTTTTTATTAAATGCACCCCCTCCAAAACAATGTTCACTTCCTAAGTTTAATAATACATTTCCACCTTATAATTTTTCTGTTTGTAGTCTTTCTTGCCAGGAATCTTGAATTCTCTAACAGAATAATATCCACTTCACATTTAGTACACTATTCCAGTATCCCTATCATTCTTACAGTGTTAATAACACTCTTCACATTTACTGAAAGTACTCTAAAATTGTTGCTGCGGTAGCATTGTTACCTCACAGTAAGACGCTGTCCGGTTCGACTCTCAGCTAGAGTGTCTTCTGTGTGGAGACATGCGTGAATGGGTGTACCTTCGTTGAAGGTTATGCATCAGGGCTGGCAACTCGGTACGTAAAAATCAACTGCCAATCATTAGCGGACCAGAGTTCCGCTGTGGCGACCCCTAACCGGGAAAAGCCGAATGACAGAACAACTCTAAAATTGTTGCTTTTCCTTCTTTTTAGGTTTAGGGGAAATATTTTTTAATTTTCGTATTCTTATTTTTACTATTTCTCCAACTGAATATTTTTCCTGGGTTTATATGTAAATAGTCCTTGATCCTCAAAATCAGAATTTTCACTGGCTAGAACTTCAAAAAAAAATTAGTGTCACTCCCTTCTCTTGACATCTCTTCCTGCATGTACTGTCTTTCCTCATTATTACCCTTCACATTTTTTTCTTCTTGTACAGTTTCTTCTTCACTTAGTTTATCCTTTCTCCCAGAATTTGTTGTCCTTCCTCATGTATGTTTTCTTCCCTTTCCCTTTCTTTTTCATAATTTACTGTTTGTTATTGACAATCCATTCAAAAGTATCTGTTATTTTTTGCACAACCTGCATTCAGGCACACAGCTTTTTGAAGTATGGCCTTTTCCCCCAAAGTTGTAACATTGTACTTTGTCATAATCATTAATTAAATGAGAAAAATCCTCACAAAAGAAACATGATTTTGGCTGGCCAACATATCTTAATATCCCTCAGTGACCAACCAAAAAAATAACACTTGGCAAGTTTCTCTCCAAGTTGCCTTCATGTTTCAAAACAGCTTTCACCTTCCACCCTGCATTCATTAACTTTTTCTCATCTCTGACTTTCACAATATTATCAACAGTTTCACATAGACCCTGCACACATTTTTTAACATCAACTTTTAACATTTAAGTTACTACCAGAAAACAAATAATTGTTCCATGGATACATGTCCTTCTTTTTGTTACACAGTTCCTGAAATTTCAGTCTATCTGTTTCAAATGTTAAGTCACAAAAAGTCTCTTTCCCAATATATATATATATATATAAAGAGCAAATTTCTTGAGCTTTACAACCCAAAACATTACCAAATAGTCTCATCCATCCATCCATCCATCCATCCACAACCCCTTTTTCCAATTTTGCACATGGGGTCTGTGTGTCACTTCAACAATGACAATAATCTAGAGCCAAGGTTGACACCACTGGGTAGTTAATATCTATCTATTACATTGTCATTTGTTGTTCTTATTCTCACAGCTTTACATACACTTTATTGCTGTTCTCCTTTTTGTCTGCTTTAACTGCTGCATATATTTTAGTTATTGTATTATCTGCTGCCACAAAACCAGAAACCTCAGATGACTGTTGCTTTCCTCTTTTCATTTTTGTTTCTGCTGCATAAGGTTTAATGTTTCATTCTCTGCTGTCACATCACATGGTCGCTTTTTCAAATTACCATCCTGAGCACTTCCAAAAAGGTTATCTGCCATCTCATCCCATGAAAAAGGAGAACGGCTACCTTAGAATATCATCTGTAAGCCCTCTTGATGCCAATTCTGTTATCTGCGACATTTCAATAGACTTGCCTACTTTTTTTCAACATGGGGACAGCTAAATGCTGCTCATTTCTAACATCCACTACATAAGAATATTTGTATACATTCTAAAGCTCCATACTGAGCAAATTTTTCTTTAAATTTTCACTTCCCACCTCCAAACCCTCCATGGTTTTTCTCTCCTCCTCCATGCTGCTGCTACTTCCCTTAGGCCTCTTCCTTGCTTCTGTAGGAGCCCCCTGCACCATCTAGCAGCTCCAAAGAGTAGAGTAAGTTCCCTGGTACTCTGGCCAAATTTCTCTCGTACGTAGTATGAATTACCACCTCAGGTCTCCCCTGAAAAGAGGTCATTGGCATAGTGGAACTAAGCCAGTTAACAAAATGCAAACAAATAAATAAATAAACTTTTGGGGGTTAAGGGTGGTGTTCCCAGTTACTGGCTAAGTTGATAAACCTGCTAATCTTATACAAAGCAGTTTGCAGGAGTGTAATACTCTGTGATGAAAGCAGTGCAATAACAGGGAGACCACATTCCAGCCAATGGAATGGCACATCTCAGATCCACAGTTAAGAAACTTAACATATTCTGGGCTGCTTTGAGCTCCAGAAGCACGCTAGCAACCTGAGTTTCTATGTGTATTTAGAAAGATAGATTTTGGTGTACTATAACTTTGAGGTATTTCTGCTGTGATGTGATTGGTAGAAAAGAGTGTAAGGAGTCAGTAAATGTGTATGAAGCTAAGCTTTTTCTGTGTGCCAAAAAGAATTATGGTAATTTTACTGGTATTGATTGTGAGCTTTTTATTGTCTAACCCATTCCACTCTGTTGAGAAATCATGCAGTAATTAATTCAGCATTAAGTTGGAGTGTATGCTTGTTTACCCTGATCAGAACACTATCATTAGAATACTTTATGCATTTTAATTGGAGAATGTACTACTCTATGTTGTCAACATGGAGAAATGTGTAGAGGTCCTAGCCCCTAGCCCTGTGGCACACCTTTATCTGTACTTCCATTTAGGGTTTGATTATGTGTACCAGATATAATTTTTATTTTTATTTATTTGACATTTGTTAACTGGGTTGGTCCAACTGAGCCAAGGCCCAGTTTCAGTGGAGACCCAAGGAGAAAAGCTCCAGTAAATAGACAAAAAATATAATTACACACTAACTCTATAGTTACATTGTAAGAACATCACAATTACAGGCTAAGACTGACATACACAGTAAATATAAGTAGTTACATTAGGAAAAATTTACATGGTAAATGGAGGTACATTTTTTTTGTATTGTACTTCAGTTCAAATTGAGGGGTAGGAGAGTTGAAAAGTTAGAGACAATATGAGAAGAAAAAGGTAATAAGATGGGTTAAGTTAAGGAAAGAGAAGACTGATGAGTGAGACACAATATTTACATATTTACATGGGTTCTTGTTTCCAGAAGAGTGAAGAAGAGAAAAAAAAAGAAAGCTAGCAGTAATTAAAGTATGGCAGTCAGAGAGTAATTGTTTGGGGATTGTTGGTAAAAAAAAGATGAGGAAGAAATTAGGTAGGGGCCTGACAGTGACAAGACCTAGAGGCAAGTAAAAATTGTTTTAGCCTTTTTTTGAAGAACAGGGGGTGGGAGATAGTTCTTATGCATAAGGGGAGATAATTCCAGGCCTTGGCTACAGTGTGTTTATACAAGATTTTTCCTGCATTTTTTGTTTGGTTTATGGATGTCAAGGAGTTGTTGATTGGATGTGCGGAGAGAGCGGCTGGAAGTGTAATATGTGACAAGGAAGGAGAGGGAGGGGCAGGATGTGGGTTTGTAAAGGATGGAGTGTAGGATGCAGAATTGGGTCATTTGCAGTTGCTGGTGATATTCTAACCATTGGAGTGTGTTGATAGCAAGGTAGTGGTGTGAGTTATGTGGTAAGTTAGTCGCGAATCGAGCTATATTGTGATAGGTTTGTTCTAACTTAGATAAAAGTGTAGTTTGGATATTAGTAAAGATAGGAGCTGCATAGAAAAGGGAAGGGAGGAGGAGTGCTTGGGCCAAAGAAAGTTTAGTGTCAGAGGTAAGGAATTTTCTGTTTCTATACAATAGTTGTATTTTTTGGTGTTTTTTTTAATAGTTTGTTGACTATGCAGGTTAAATTTCAGTTCATCATCAATAGTGGTGCCTAAACGTTTAGTGTGGGGATCTGGTCTAATGGTGGTCTTATCAAGGGATGTGATAGTTAAGAAAGATTTACGGTGAGCTAGAGGTCGAGGCAGAAAAAGTAAAAGTTTTGTCTTTTTTTGGATTTAAAATAAGTTGATTGTCTGAGAACCATTTTTCAATGGAAAGAAAAGGGATGTGGGTGTGTGTGTGGAGGTCAGAGATAGAATGTGAGATGGTAAGAAGTGTAGAATCATCTCCATATTGAATAATGGAGGATTGTTTGCATGTAGTGTATAGTTCATTGGTGAAGACATTGGAAAGTAGAGGTCTGGGAATGGAGCCTTAGGGGACCCCAGTTTTGATGGGTAGGAAGCGGGAACAGGAGGTAAGCCATCTGACTGATTGCTGCCTTTTGGAGAGGTAACTTGTGAACCAGTCAAGAGAAAGCTCAGAGAGATTGAGGTTTGATAGTTTTGAAAGAAGTAAAGAGTGAGAAACAGTATCAAAGGCTTTGGAGAGGTCAAGGAAAAGGAAGGATACTAATTGGTTGCTGTCTCTGGCCTCAGCTACTGTGTGGGTAAAGGATAGCAGTGCAGTGGTAGTACTATGGTGTGGCCTGAAACCATGTTATGTGGGAGTTAGCAGGTTTTCCTGGTGAAGAAAATTCATGAGTTGAGTATGGATGCATTTTTCAAGTATTTTTGATAAAGGGGAAAGTGTAGCTATGGGCCTATGGGTCTACTTCATAAGATCGACAGACCATTTGATCGACATTCATTTGGTTGAGAGCTCATTTGGTTGACAACCAGTATTCAAGGCACTTAACAGGGATTTGCCCCCCTCCCCAATGATGTGCGACCCTGGAGTTGATAAATATAGTTAGGGGGTGGGGGGCTTTTTCGTTTAAAAATGTATAGTTTTTGTTGTATTTTTATGTTTTTAAATGAAAATAGGTAGGGGGCTCACCCCCACACCCCCAATGTGGGGGCTGTGCCCCCCACACACCCCTAACTATATATATCAACTCCAGGGTTGCACAACATTGGGGAGGGGGGCAAATCCCAGGTTTTTGCCTTGAATACTGGTTGTCGACCAAATGAGCTGTCGACCAAATGAATGTCGATCAAATGGTCTGTCGATCTTCTGACGTAGACCCAGGCCTATAGTTAGATGGGTCAGTACAATGCCCATCTTTGTGCCAAGGGATGGTGTAAAAGGATTTCCAAATGTCAGGGACTATGGCTTCTTGAATGGATCTGTTGATTAGTAGACTGATAGGGTAGGCTATGGATTTGGTGACAAGTCTGAGAAAGGTGGGGGGAAGGTGTCTGCCGAGGGGGAGCAAGGCTTGAGTTTGAAAAACAATGATTTAATATAGGCAGTGGAAACTGGTTTGAGCAAGAAAAGGTTGGTGCTGTATGGTTTGAAGAAGTGGGAGGGTGGACTGGGTTGCAGTTGGTGCTTGTTAAGTTTTGTATAGTGTCAATGAAGTAGTTGTTGAGAAGGGTGGCAGTTTCTAGTGGGGTATTATTTGGGAAAGGGGGGAGTGGAAGGGTTTCTAGGATGTAATATTTTGTTGACAGCAGACCAAAACTTTTGTGTATTAGATTTTCTGTTGAACTGGGGTGAGGAGTAGAAAGTTTCTTGTCTCTGTTGATTAGTTTTTTGGAGAGATTCCTGAGTTGTCTATAAGTTAGGAGCAGTGATGGTGTTTTCATTTTAGCCCACGTTTTCCAGGCATTATCTCTTTTTGCATAAGGAATCAGATCTCTTTAGATAACCAGGGGGCATAGTTAGCTTTGATTCTGATTCTCCTAGTTGGGGCAAGGGAGTTGAGAATATTTAGAAATATTTGATTAAACTTTAGTACAGCTTCATTGAGAGAGAGCTGCCTGAGGACTGACCAGTCGATGAGTGACAGTAAGGAGTTGAAAGTTTCACGGTTAAACTTTGTTAATTTACAACAGTCTCTGTAAGTGTGTGATTTTGGTGCTTGGAGTGTGTGCCTTTGGATATGAGTGGGAAGATGGTCACTCAAGCTATCTGGTAAGGTAAGGGAGTTGTGGTAGAGAGAGGGGGTGTTGGTGAGGATCCAATCTAGGATTGAGTGAGTATGTGAAGTTTTATGTATGCATGTAGGTGATGTAACTAATTGGTGGAAACCATGTAGGTTGATGCTGAGTTGTGGGGAGTCGGTTGTGAGTTTGGGCCAGTTTATATTAACATCACCAAAGATAATGGTTTTATAAGTTATATTGAAGGAGAACCAAGACAGAATGTGCTCAAGGGTGGAGACATTGTTACCTGGTGGGATGTATAAGGAGGCTATGGCAAATTTCTTATGTGAGTTTAGGTGGCAGTTTAAGATAGGTAGTTCGGCAGGGTGAAAATATGGAACAGGGATGGTAAGAGGTGAGAGGTTAAGTTGATCAGAATAGAGGACGGCAACTCCTCCACCTTTCTTTGTGTTTCTATCGGAGTGGAAGATGTTATATCCAGGTAGTAATATTGCTATATTGGGGATAGTAGGTTTTAGCCAAGTTTCAAATAGAGTAAGAATATGTAGGGAGTTATGGGCAATCCAGGCATGTAGGTCAGAGGTTTTGTTGACAATACTTTGGGCATTTAGAGAGTAAATAGAGATGCTTTTGGGTGGGAAGTGGTGGGCCTGGAAGGGAGAGTAAGGGAGGTTGAGATGGAGAGGGAAGGGTGGAGGATGAGGGTGTGTGGGTGACATGTGGTGATGATGAAGTGTGGCCAGGGTTAGGGTGGATGTCACCAGAGAGAAGTAAGGTGGAAAGGTTCACAGCCTCCATGCTAAAGGACAATGCTGTCCAAGCTGCTGAATCCCTTACAAAGGCACTCTATGAGCCCTGCAAGAATGCATGGATTATGCTATACCAGGCAAAACCAAGACTCACTCCTCCAAGAAAAGGAAACCAGTCTGGTTGACCCCTGCCATAAATAAGCTATACAATAGAAGGAGGAAACTAGCACAGAAAAGAGTAAAATCCCAGAAAGGAAAGACATCCCTAATCAGTATCAGTAAGAAACTATGATCCCTCATAAAATCATCCAAGGCTTGCTTTGAAAGAAAAATTGCCAAGGACTCCAAAGATAACCACAAAGCATTCTTTAGCTATGTCAAGAACCTAAGTGGAAACTCTCAGATCTGCTCTGAGTTAGTGCAGAATGGCACAAAATACACTGAACTGACTGATATTGCCAACATTCTGGCAGACAGGTTTAGTGCAAACATCACCCCCCTCTCACCCCCTAAAGGGCCCATAACCATATCAGAAGAATGTAGAGCCCTGGCAATCACTGACACACAAGTTAAAACAACCCTATCCAAAGCCAAAAACACAGCTTCAATGAGACCGGACGGTGTCCCAGGCTGTGTGTTACATGGGCTCCAAAATGAACTAACCCCTCACCTAAACACACTGTTCAAACTCAGCCTCTCTACAGGCTACATACCCATAGAGTGGTGCACAGCAACAGTTATCCCGCTCTACAAAGGTGAAGCTGCAAAGGACCCTAGGAACTATTGCCCTATAAGCCTGATTACCCTGGCCTGCAAGGCTATGGAGCACATCATCATGGAACTCATTAACAGAGGCTTTGGGAACCTCCAAACATTGGACCCTACCCAGTTTAGCTTTGTTAAGGGCAGATCATGCCTCCTAAACCTGGTGGATTTCTTTGAGACAGTTACCAAGGCTGTAGACGAGGGAAAAGAGGTCCATACAGCCTACCTAGACCTCGCAAAGGCTTTCAACACAATTCCCCATTCTGGTATTATAGACAAGCTCACCAGCCTGAACATAAACCCCTATGTCATGAGATGGGTTGCCAACTGGCTCATGGATAGAACCCACACGGTGAGAGTTGCAGGCTCTAGGTTTGACTCTAAACTGGCTACGAGTGGCGTCCCACAGTGCTCAGTCCTGGGACCCTTCCTATTCGGTATATACTTCTTAGAGGTACAGGCAAGCACAGGAGGACTATGGCTGACCAAGTTCACAGACGATTGCAAACTGGGGGCCGTAATTGACTCTCTGGCTGGAACAGACATCCTCCAGAAGGGTCTCACTGAGACGGATACCTGATGTCAAAATCATGGCCTCAAGCTAAATGCCAAAAAGTGCATAGTCATCCCCTTTGGAAAAAACAAAGTACCCATGAACTACTACATACGTGGCAGTCCCCTAAATACAGAAAATGTAATAAGGGATCTGGGAACCCAACTAGATAGTAATCCCTCCTTTGATAATCATATTGCCAAGGTGGTTAGAAAATCCTTCTATATGGCCCACCTAATCACAAAAGGGTTCGCATCTAAAACAAAAGAGGTTATTGTGCCCCTTTATTCATCACTCATTAGACCCATCATAGAGTACAACACCCCATTTGGGATGTACCTTACAAGACACCTGCAACACCAGGAAAGATGACAGAAGTAACTCACCAAGAGGATTACTGGCCTCAAACAGATGCCCTATGCAGCCCAACTGAAGAAACTCCAGCTGTACTCAGTTGCATACTGCTTACTCAGAGGTGATATCTGCCTGACATACAAGTCCATGTCCAACCCAGAATGGATGGACATGCTCCACCTAAAAAAAAAACAAATCCCCAAGAGACACACGCTCTAGGGATCTAAACCTCACCACAATGATAAATAGGACATGCTGGAGGGATAGAGTCCTGTCCCAGAGACTCCCTGTGCTTTGGAACAGGATTCCAATCTATATTAGGCAGAGCCCCTCACTAACACTCTTCGAGAGAAACCTTGATGAGTGGATGGGAAACAGAAAATTTACCCCAGGGATCACTGCAGTGGCTCTGCTGGACCAGAGGCACAGGGAACTAATGGCTCTGCTGGACAGAGGCACAGGGAACTAATCTAATAGGGTGGCAAAAGCCAGCACATTCTGGCTAGGCTTATAGATGCCCTCAGGCAGATAGCCTAGTACTTACCTAAGAACCTATGAACCTAAGATACATACTGGTTTATTAATGAGAGAGTAGTGGTGGTAGAGGGTGATGGCTTTTAATTTTGGTTTAGTGTGAATGGATGTATACTGCAGTAACTTATGTTTAAGAAGGCAAGTATAGGTGACATTATAAAGAGAAGGGGTGATGCAGAAGGAGTGGGCATTGTCTTTATGGGTTAGGTTGATAAGGGTTGTGGGAGATATAGTTGGGTAAGACAGTTGTATATGATATGTGGTACAGACTGTGAAAAGGATAAGTAGGGGAGAGTTAGAAATATTTGAATACTGATATGAAACATTCTAAGGAAAGAGAGCCCTGGAGTATTGGATAGGGTGGGCTGGGGGGAGTGGCTAAGTGAAAGAAGTGTCCCACTTCCACTGGTGGATGATAGGCGTGGCAGAAGGGAATAGGGGGAGTGGTTATGAAGAGGAAGTAGCAGATGATAGGAGTGTAGGGAAGGAAGGGGTGTGGTGGATTAAAGTATAAATCTAAGGAGATGGGGGTTGGGAATGGGGGTAGGGTAGGAGAACAGACTGAGCCTGAGTGGAGCGAGGGCAAAATGGACGGGCTGGCTGAGGTGAGTGGATGGTCTAGAAACAATCAGTATTGACTTTAACAGGAGGGTATGCCAGTCTCAAACTTGGGGGTTTGGAAAGGAGGTAAGGAATGTTCTATCTTAAAGGTAGTTCTTGAAACATTGAACAACCTTGTTAGAGAAGCAAATGTCAGTCAAGTTTGTTTAGCAATAAGTTATTGTCAACTATTTCAAAAACCTTTTTAATATCAAGAAAGATAACTCCTGTAACTTTACCCTGCACTGTACTGTTAAAAATCTGATCAGTTAAAGTGTAAGTGAAAGTTAGAATACTTTTGCATTTGAGAAGTTCTCCAGATACTTATTGGGGCTAAAGAGTTTCCAACTCTAGGTTCACCACAAACCAGTGTTTCTACTGAATAACTCCTATTATGACAAAGCACCAGCAAGATACCAAAAGTTGCTTATATGAAAGAGACATTTCAATGCAAGAGCAATCCATATACCTGAAAAGCAATTAACTGTGGCCATCACGTTGTCAAGAAACCAGTACCTGATCACACTATCAGATACCAAAGACTACATTGCAGAGTATCATGACTTGCGTAAACCTTAATATTAAAGGCCTTGACAGACTAAACCAAGCTACTAAACACAGCAATGAGCTACTGATAATTATTAAATTAATAAGGGAAGGATTGCCAAACTGTTAAATACAAATAAAGCATTTGATGTACCAATAATATACTATCAAAGCACAATTATTTGAATACAATGGTTTGCTTCTGTGCCAAGACACAACATGCCAAAGTACTTAAGCAAATACATGACGGACAATAAGATCTAAATAAGTGTCATGAAAGAGCAAAGATATAGCCCTGTATCAGCATGGACATTGCAAAGCTTGTGTCTATGTGTCAGTTTTACATAACATATAAACCACCCATTAGGAGAGAACCACTGCTACCAACTCTGCTGACAGAAAATAGTTACAAGTCTATACGAGATCAAATGAAAATGCTACCTTGTAGTAGTGGACAAATAGTCTTCAAATAAAGAAATTCTGCACATGCTAACAATGACTAGCCAGAAATTATTGCCAGGATCAAAACCATGTTTACTAGAAATAGGCATGCCAAATGACTTGATCATAGCTAAAGGTAGTCTGCATTCCCAGAGTTCCAGAAATTCACTGAGGATTATTCCTTCATACATAGTACAGCAAGTCCTTACTACCTACAGGCCAAAATATTCGCTAAAGGAAAGGTCTAAACTGCTAAAAGGGCTCTTTGGCAACTTCATCCTCACAAAGCCCTTTCAAGAAGCAACTGGCCAGTCTTACCAGGGGTGAATTTGTGGATACCCATCTAGTTGTCTAACTCCTTTTTGAAGGATGAAAATGTGTCACATTGCTTAATTTGGCATGAAAGCTTGTTGCATTTGATGGTGTATGCCTATTCACAGCAATGGGAGGATCAGGACTACTAGTGCAAGATTGTGAATGTTTGTATGCATTTGTGCATGCATGTGCATGCGTGTGTGTGTGTGTGTCTGCATAAGAGAGAAAGACCTCATGCATATATCAATTAACTCAGGTTGGCACTATTCTGTCTGCAACAGTGTCCTTGAACTTCAGGTAGGTACTGAATTCTCAGTCTAAATAATGTTTCTTTTTTCCTGAGTTTTGTCATATATGCCATATGTCTGTCTTACTTAGTATAGCACATTTACTGGCAGAAGCATATTCTATACTATGTGTTAGTAGCATTTATATTATTTTCCATATCAATAGTTTACTCCATCTTCAGTTTAGCCTCTGAGGGAAACTTCTCAGACACGCATGGTAGGAACACTGTGTCCCACTGGACTTACAACATTGAGTGGATTAGGTCCTTTGTGAGGTAATCTGTGGAGGGCACTGTGACACCCTTGTCTATGTGAGTCAGTGTTGGTGGTGAACTTTGTTCTCCATTCATCTATGATTTGACATCTGGTCTGTCATCCCTTTTGGCATGGAATACTGTTTGAACAGAATTGTCTAGAAATTGTCAGAGGTGTGGTCTGAAATCTCTTTTGAGGTATAATTCTGTCAAGAAATGTTCATCTGAAATGGTCATGGTAATACATTCCTCTTCTATTCATCTATGATTTGACATCTGGTCTGTCATCCCTTTTGGCATGGAATACTGTTTGAACAGAATTGTCTAGAAATTGTCAGAGGTGTGGTCTGAAATCTCTTTTGAGGTATAATTCTGTCAAGAAATGTTCATCTGAAATGGTCATGGTAATACATTCCTCTTCTAGTGCCTGTCCAATCTTACATGTGCCTTTCAGCAGGAGGAGTTGCTATCACTAGACAGGAAGGTGGCAGTTATCACTTCTGTAGAATCTTCTTTTATATTGGATAGCTTCCTCGTCACATGTCTCGTGTTCAAATGAGACACTGATGTACTGTGATGGGTTCAAGTTGCCTGTTGTACATAAACACATCAGGATCTGTAACTGGAATATATATTTAAGCTAACTTACTGACTAATTACTTCAGACATACTCACATGTGCATCTCCATTCATGCCTGCATTCACTCTGACTGTCTATACAAAATGGCACCTATCTTGCATGTGCTCAGTAACTTATGCATCTGCACATGCTATCTAGCTACAGTGGCTGACTAGGTGCAATACACACAATGATCTACATCATCCCTCTTTGATTTGTTCAACATGCAATAGGAGAACAAAATATTTTACATCCTATATATGACATCAACATTTTAACAACATATGAATTCAAGTCCAAATCTCTGTTTATCTCAGAATGGGTCTGGAAATTCTACCCAGTCTGGTCACATAAAAACATTGACTGGGTTTACTAACAGGGACAGTCTCCAGGAATTATTTTACTATTGGAACTTTAGGGATTACATCAGGAAAATTTGAAGAAAGTACACTATCCTCTGGAATTTGAACAAGTGAAGAGTCACTCTGAGAAATAGAGTCTATTGCACAGGCAATCTGCTGTGTCACTGGTTTGGAGACCGGTAATATGTGTTTTCAATTCCATCTGAAATCCATTCCATTACATTGTACAATGCAACATCTTTGTTCTTCACAAATATTTTTGACAATCCCCACTCAGTCATATCCTTTAGATGTTAGCATTTTCACGATCTCTCCTTGTCTTAGTAGTCTAAGAGGTTTGCTGGATTTATCATAGTACAACTTTTTTGACTGGCATTTTTTTCAAAAGCTGAGTCTTGCCCATTCTGTTATTCTTTGTATTTGGTATCAATAATTGTTTACTGATCAGAAGAGTTGTTCTAGTCTGTCTGGATGTCAATCTCTGAGCAAGTGAACCAAGCAAATTATCTCAAGGAAGGTTTCTGAGATTAAATAGGTTAAGAAAAGCATCGGTATCATTTCTCTTGGATTTCTCCACCAAACATTTTGCACTTTGAACTGCACAGTTAGCTAATCCATTGGACTGTGGATACTCAGGACTACTAGTAACATGGATAAAGTCCCAAGACTCAGCAAATTTCTTGAACTGCTGACTTGTAAACCATGCACCATTGTCAGATACAACTTTGTGTGGAGTACCATGAAGAGAAATGTCTCTTCAGTTTTGTAATGACAGTGCTGGACATTAAGTTAGGAAGATGGTCAATTTCAAATCAATTCAAATAAGAGTCTACTAACACTAAATAATGCTGATCATTCCATTCAAAAATATCAGTAGCAACTGTCAACCATGGTAGTTCAGGAATCTGGTTTAGCTGATATGGCTCTTTTTGTTGGTGTGACTTAGTATTGTTGCAAATAGAACATGCTGGAATTTCCTTTTCTATATCTTTTGACATAGAAGGCCAAAATACTATGCCTCTTGTCCTTCTTTTGGTTGAATCAGTACCCGTGTGACCATGATGCAAAATTTTGATATATTTCTGTTGTAATGCTGAAAGAATTACCACTTTAGGACCTTTCATGATGATTCCATCTTCTATCATCAGCTCATCTCTGTAGGAAAAATACTTGTGAATGTCAAGTTATAAACTAGCTTGGAGTGCTGACCATCTTTGACTGATAAAATGTTTCAGCCTCTGGAGAATTGGGTTTGAAGCTATATGATTTCTGAGTTCATCTTAACATGATGAGGAAAAATTTTTGACTTCCATGACTTCAAAGTCCACTTTCCTCATTATCATGCTGTTCAGTTGTTTATCTGGGTGCTCTTGACAAAGCACCAGCAAGGTATAGGAATTTGCCTTTTGTATAAACAATATTGAAATTGTACCTTTTTAATTTTAATATCATGCATTGCAAGCATGCTATGTATTGGCTTTTTGGAATTGTCACAAGACTTTGGTGATTAGTCTCTGAACAGGTTTGTCATAAATATAATCATTGAACTTCAAACATTTGAACACTATCGCTCTTTTTCAATTTGTGCATACTGTATTTCAGTTTGGGTTAAAGTTCTGGATGCATAAGCTACTGGTATACCTTCTTGATGACATGCTGCACCAAGACCATACTTTGAAGCATCACAGAAAAAAAGTTTCAGGTTTGTGAACATCATAATATCTCAATATGGCTGGACTGGAAATTTTCTGTTTCAGAACATCAAATGCTCTTTGGTGTTGTTCCAGCCAGGCCCAGTTCACATTTTCGCATGTTTACTCACGTAATGGTGCCGAAAGTTCACTTAGGTCTGGGATGAACTTTCCTAAATAGTTGACCATATCAAAAAATGTTGTAAAGATGTAACATTTCCTGAAACTGGCATCTCAAGACTTGCTGCTTGCTTAGACAGAGCTGGTTGTAAGCCAGAACTGGTAAACAAATGGCCTAGTTAAGTAACATCTTTCAGTTTGAATTTACACTTCTGAGGATTCAGTTTAAGATTTACTTCATGAGCATGGTCTAGATCTTTCTTGAGGTTTCTATCGCCCCCTACAATAATGCCGTCTGCTATGATAGCACATGGATAACCAGAAACAATTTGTTCCATTGCACATTGAAATACTTCACTGGCAGAATTTATCCCAAATGGCATTGTCAAGAATCTGTATCTACCAAGTGACACACTGAAAGTGGTTAACAATGAAAATTTGTGATTCAGCGAAATTTACCAAAAATGAACTTTTTGCATCTAAGACAGAAAAAAAACAGTGGCGTTTGGCAGGAAAGCAGCTACTTCTTCTACTGTGTACATTGGATGATAAGGATGTTTAAGCTCTTTGTTTAAATCTCTCAGATCAATACATATCTGAGTATCATCTGAGCTTTTCTTATGACGTATGACCATGGAGGATACCCATTCAGTCGATTCTTGTACTGGGGTTATTACACTTAAATTCACCATTTTGTCAAGCTCTGTTTTTACTTTGTTCTGCATTGCTACCAGAACCTTCCTTGCTCGTCTGACAACTGGACTTACTTAATGGTTTAACTTCATGGAATATATGACAGAAGTTTGCCAAGCTCGTCTGTGAAAATATCAGCATATTCGCTATAAATATTCTGTGTAAAACTATTATTGTTGTTCAGATTTATATGGTGGATCTCTTTATTAAATGAAATCAGTCCCATTCTCAAACTGTCTTTGAGGCCTAACAATGACTGTATGTGTCTTTTGACTACATAAAACTGCAAGTCATAATTGTTCCCAGCAGAATGGCATGTGAGAGCTACTGCACCATCAGTTTGAATCTCTTCACCACCATAAGTAACTAGTTTTGCACACTTTTCTGAATCAAGTTTCTCACCAGCTCTTACTTTGGCAAACATTTTTCTGATATAACATTGCTTTTGTATCCAGTTTCTACTTTAAGCTCTACAGGTTTCCCATTAATCTCAACAGTACAAAATATTTCACTCTTCGCTGCCAACTTATAGTCTACGGTGTTAACTGTTTCATCAATCACAGAAACACCATCAATATAGAAAGTTTGCTCACGGCTCTCTATTTGATCTACTTGCTTCTTCAGATGCTCTCTTTTAATAAAAATATGTGCCAGTTTAGACTTGCAAAGCCTTTTGAAATGATTCCACTTTTTACATTTATGGCACTGCTGACCAAAAGCTAAGTACTTCTCTCGCTTATGCTCATGACTGCCTTTACAATTATGACAGCTAACAATAAGGTTGTTTGTAGAGGCCCCATTTGGTTTATATATCTTTTTCATCTTAGCTTTATGATGTTTACTATCAACATTCCCACTGGCAGACACTTCATACACATTTTTCTCATTTGTAAGCATATTTGTATGCTTTTCTGTAAGCTCATATATCTGACAAATCTCAATAGCTTTGCTGAACGTTAAATCACTGTCTCAAAGAAAAATCTTTCTCACTGCATCATTATTAACACCACACATAAGCCTGTCTTTTATCAACTTATCTCTCACATCACCAAATCTTCACATTTTTGCTTTATTTCTTAAATAGGTAATACTGTATATGCCGGTATAGTTTCACCAGACTTTTGATTTATTGTGTAAAACATGTGCCTTTCTATTGTAATATTCATTTTGTGGGTTACACATTTCTCTAAATTTATGATGTGAGAGTGTTCGATCTCGCCGTTTGTTCTTACACCTGGATTCGGAGCCAATCCTCGGCTCCGTGTCGGCCGCTTGCAAGCTCTGCATCGAGAAGAAGCTCGAGACAACCTAATACCCACAATCCCCCTCTGCCTTTACCTCAGATCTAGTTTGCCGCTGCAGCGTTCGCATCACTGGGTCGAGCTCGAACAACTAAAGCTAAGATTAAGATTTTTTTCTTGTTGTTTCAGGATAAATTTATTCTAAAAAGTTTGTTTAGTGACTAAGTGTGTGTGTGTGGTACGGTTGAGGAATACTCGGTTCCGTTTAAGTTTAATTTTAAACTTATTAGAGTTTCCCTTGGGGCCTACCACCCCTTACTGAATTGACTACCGGATAGACATTTTTTCTTTAACTGGATTCGACAATTTCACCGGATTGGACTTACTGGCTGGACTTGACTTCTCACTTTTTTTTTTTCCACATTAAGTTTAAGATGTCTGAGAAGGCTAAATCTGGATTCAAGCGTTGCCAGTGTGGGCAAAAAATGTCAGTCACTGACAATCATAGTTCCTGCGTCTACTGTCTTGGCCCTCTCCATCTGCAAGAAGACTGCTCTATTTGTCATTCTTTCAGTGGGAGGGTCATGACAGATAGGCGCAGGAAACTCATGGATAGGGGGTTATTAAAACCTTCTTTTCAAGAGGCTCTGGATGCTTCAGACCAGGCATCCAAATCCTCGAAGGAATCGAAGACGTCGGAGCCCAAGTCATCGGCTCCGAGCTCTTCGGTTAAGGTTAGATCACTGGTTCCACAGACCTCGGGACCGAGTGTTCAACTGTTGTCAGTTTCCGAGCCTCGAGTCTTGGAACCGGTGACGGAGCTCCCTCCCCCGACACTGTTGAGGTCGGCTCCGTCTTCGATTCCTTCGACCCGTTCTTCCAGGCCCCTCTCCGACACCGATGTTGACCGTGTGGTGCAGAAATTAATGGAGAATACGGCCTTATCCAAACTCATCTCGGTTTCCTCCCAATTGGTGTCGAGACTTGAAGGCCTTCCATTATCTCCATCTGTTCCTCCTCCGAGACCTGTCCAGTCTTTGGAGCCGGAAGAGGCTGATCTACTGATTGTGAAGCCCTCGGTGCCAGAACCGTCCTTTTCTCGGTCGGCTCCGTTCACCTCGACTCCGTCGGATCCGGTACCAGAGTCTCGGAGCCGAAGATCCATCCTTGGTTCCGGGACCGAGAGTCGGACCGATGTTTCGACTCGGATCGACTTGGTTCCGTCCTCGGGGTCGATGCCTTTGGTGCCTGTTTCGGGGATTCTTCCCATTTCTTCGGAACCGGGAGATACCTCGACTCGGGACCCGGGGGCCTTCGATCTCATGAGGAAGGTGTTGTCTACCCAGACAACCACATCAGTAGAAGCAGCCTCTCCTCCCCATAAAGGACCGTTATCCTCCTCTGCACCAACGGCCACATCCAAGCGTCGAGCACCTGTGTCTCAGCCACCCCTGGAGGGTGCCCCCTCTTCCTCGGAGGCTTCTTCGGATGCTCCCCCCGAAGAAGTCCCTAGGAAAAGATTGTGTAAGAGGAGACACATAGATTCTCCACAAGAATCATTGACATCCGACACTGACTTGGATGAGTCAGAAGGGTCCCCAAAGTCACCTTCAGAGGATGTCTCTTTTTCTGACATCTTGGAGATCCTAAAACAGAGAGGTGATTGGCAGTCCCTTCCCCCTTCTGAGGATGAGTCAATCTTGCTGAAGGCATTTGGTGCTCGCCCTTCCTCCTCCTGGGTCACTCCGCCCTTCGATGAGTTAATGGAGCTGATTGCTCGAAGGGCATGGGAGACACCTGACACGGTGGAACCAGTCCCTAGAAAGCCTAATAAGTATATTACTGCAACCCAAAACAAGGCTTACCTCACAAAGGGAGTTCCAGTGGACGCTATGGTGGTGGCAGCGGCCACGAAAAAGGAGATGTCGGAATCTTCCTCATCTGTCCATCCGCCTAACAAAGATTCTAGGACTATGGACAGGTACGGGAAGCGCATTTTTAGTTCAGCGGCTTTTTCTATGCGATCCCTGAACTATTTGACCCACTTTACACGTCTACAGAGGGATCTAATCAAAGAGTTGGGAGATACCCTCCAGGGTACTACAGATGCTGCTGTTTCAGAGAAAGTTACAGCACATCTCAATACCCTTACATCCATTGTTAACTCATCCATGAGGCTGATCTCATACGCAGCCGAAGGATCGAGTAGGGCAGCAGCTTCAGCGATTGCTCTTCGTAGACAATCCTGGATGCGCTTATGTTCATTTGCGGAAGCCTTCAAGTCTTCCTTTACTAATGCCCCATTTGATGGTGCCACTCTCTTTGGCCCCAAAGTAAAGGAGACCCTTACCCGGTGTGAACAGGAGGGAAAGACTCTGTCTGCTGTCGGAGTCCGTTTTCCACCCCATCCAGACCGTACCCCAAAGGGCAACGCGGTGGAAAAATGTGGTTTCATAAACCCCAAGATTCTTTCCCAGACACGCAGGGTGATGCCCCTCTAGAGGCAGAGGAGGGGGCAGAGGTGGAAGACGCCGCCCTGGCGGCAGAGGGGGTCCGCAAAACCAAGGTGACAGGGATACACCCCCTGGAAAACCTTTCCAGCACTCCTGAGAGGAGGCCCGACTGTCCTGCTCTGGAGGCAGTCGGGGGTCGCTTAGCTTTATACCCTCAGGCCTGGCAAAATCTTACTACAGACAACTGGGTAAAAAGTGTGGTTACCAGAGGTTACAGAATACCCTTTCTACCCACTCCCATTCCAAAGAGAAGACTCCCAGATGTGCCGCCCCATCTGCAAGACCCAGCAGCTATAGAAATTTCAAAGCTGCTAGAAAAAAGAGTCATCCAACCAGTCCCAGCGGACCAAAGGGGATTCGGAACTTACTCAAGGTTCTTTTTAGTTCCAAAGAAGACAGGGGACTGGAGGCTGATTCTGGACCTAAGCAACCTCAATACCTTCGTCAAGAAAGAAAAGTTCCGAATGGTCACGCTTCAATCGATCCTTCCATTCTTACAGAAGGACGACTGGATGTGCTCAATAGATCTGAAGGACGCATACTACCACATCAAAATGGCCAGGGCGTCCAGAGATCATTTGCGCTTCCGGCTGGGAGCTAGTCACTATCAGTTTCGAGCCCTGCCCTTTGGTCTGACCTCAGCCCCCAGGGTTTTCACCAAATGCATGGCAGTGGTAGCGTCTCATCTGAGACGCCTAGGATTCCAGGTGTTTCCGTATCTGGACGACTGGCTCCTTTCTGCCACCACCCGGCGTCAACTGATACAGGCCAGGGATTACACTCTACAACTTTGTGTTCACCTCGGAATTTCCGTAAATTTCGAAAAATCTTTACTACAGCCATCGCAGCATATCTTATTCATAGGAGCGGAATTGGATATGCATCATTTAATTCTAAGGCTCCCTCCAGAAAGGATAGCCTCACTACAAAGTCACATATCTCTCCTTCTGTCATCCAGAAAATCCCCAGCAAAACTGGTTCTGAAGGTTTTGGGTCTCATGGCAGCTTCTCTCATTGCGATACCATTGGGAAGACTGCACATGAGAGTTCTACAATGGCTACTGTTTGCATAATGGTCGTTCCAACAGCTACCTCTGACACACGAAATTCTGATTACAAACACATGCAAATCACATCTAGCCTGGAGGCTTCAGACTTGCAACCTTTCCAGCGGAAGACCATTTGTGCTACCCACGCCGACAGCTACAGTGACCACGGACCCTTCCCTGATAGGGTGGGGGGGCATCTTTCAGGGACAGACAGTCCAAGGCGAATGGACCAATTTAGAGTACAATCTGCACATCAATGTTCTAGAGTTGAGGGCAGTGTTTCTAGCGTTGCAACACTTTGCTCCCCTTCTTCCTCTAGGGACTATTGCAGTTCAGACAGACAACATGTCTGTAGTCTGGTACATAAACAAGCAAGGGGGAACCAAGTCTTATCAGCTATGCAGAGAGGCCATGAGAATTTGGCAATGGGCGGAGTCCACGGGTCGCTTTCTGATCGCAACGCACATCCTGGGGTCATCCAACGTCATAGCCGACAGGCTGAGCAGAGCAATCCTGTTGCCTCACGAGTGGTCTCTCAAACAGTCAGTTGCGAAGAAGATTTTTCGCAAGTGGGGCCAGCCTTCCTGCGATCTTTTTGCGTCTCCAATGAACGCCAAATGCAGGAGCTACTTTGCCCTATTACCCCCTCCAGGGGAAGTCCCCAGGGACGCTGGTGCACGATTGGCCCCCGGGTCTCCTGTACGCTTTTCCTCCCTTTCCCCTGATTGCAAAGTTTCTGCAGAAAGCCAACAACCTACAAAGGACGATAATCCTCATTGCCCCATTCTGGCCTCGTCAAATTTGGTTCCCCTTTCTTTGCAACACCGCATTCGGGACCTTGGATCCTGGACCCAGAGCCAGATCTACTGACTCACTCGTCAGGGGTTCCTCACCCTCACTCGAATCACTCCATCTAGCAGCTTGGCTGCTCCGCTTCCCTTTTTAGCCAGGTCTGATTCTCTTTCACCTGCAGTTCAGAATATACTAGTGGCTTCTCATAAAGCTTCCACTACAAAGACCTACACTAGTAAATGGAAGCGTTTTGTCTTCTGGGCAAACTCACATCATTTGGACCCTGTCATAGCTCCATTAAACAAGATCTTGGAGTTTTTAACAGAATTGTTCCATCAAGGAGCTTCTCCTGCCACTTTAAGAGTGCAATTGGCTGCCATTTCCAACTTTCATGTGGAAGAATGTGGGGCACCTATTATGGCTCACAGACTTTGTAAGGCCTTTTTAAAAGGATCTTTCCATATTAGACCACCAGTTAGAACTCCTACATCACCTTGGAATCTGAACCTTTTATTATCAAAATTGATGTTGCCCCCTTTTGAACCAGCCTCCTCTTGTCCATTGAAGTATTTATCATGGAAGACCCTCTTCTTGGTAGCCATTACATCTGCTAGGCGAGTGTCTGAGCTTCAGGCTCTTTCTATTAAACACCCTTATTTGATCTTTCACTCTGACAGAGTATCTCTTTGCACTAATCCATCCTTTCTCCCCAAAGTTTGCTCTATCAATAACATTAATCAGTCCATTGAATTACCTACCTTTTTCAAGAATCACTCTAATAAGTTAGAGTATATGTTACACAAATTGGATGTCCATAGACAACTCAGATTTTATTTGGATAGAACAAAGGATCACAGGAAATCTGATCAACTTTTTGTAGCCTTTGCTGACAGCAGGTAAGGTGTAGCGGTTACTAAACGAACTCTTTCCAAATGGCTAACTGATTGTATTATATACGTTTATGATTCTTCAAATCAAACTTTATCTGTCAAACCTAAAGGACATTCTACAAGATCAGTGTCTACATCCCTGGCTCATGCAGCTCGCCTACCATTAGACACGATTTGTGCAGCTGCTACTTGGTCTAAACCACATACATTCATCTCTCATTACAAAGTAGACAGGGTTTCTAGGGACAGGGCAACCTTTGGTTCCACTGTGCTCAAGAACGTTCTCCCGTGAGTTCCTCAGGAACATGGAGCTAGGGACGCTACCCAGGTGTAAGAACAAACGGCGAGATCGAACACTCTCACATTTAGAAGTTATGTCCTTACCATAACGTTCCATGTGGAGTGTTTATCTCGCCTTTGTTCTTACATTCCCACCCTCCCACCCTCAGGAAGAACGTTCAATTGGGGCCTGGTCTGGGGTATTCTACTTCTGCACTTGCAGTGGTTGTATATATATATGATGTACATGTATATATATATATATATATATATATAGATATGATTTCTTGCTTTATGTAATTTTTGGCATGAGTGTGCTCTCTCTCTGACTGCTGGTTTGCTTGCAAACTAGATCTGAGGTAAAGGCAGAGGGGGATTGTGGGTATTAGGTTGTCTCGAGCTTCTTCTCGATGCAGAGCTTGCAAGCGGCCGACACGGAGCCGAGGATCGGCTCCGAACCCAGGTGTAAGAACAAAGGCGAGATGAACACTCCACATGGAACGTTATGGTAAGGACATAACTTCTATTTTTAAGCACTCAGGGTCTTCCTGTGTTTCAGCCTATATCACAATACAGCACTTCTCCACCTCCCCTGCATATACGGCAGGTGCGTACACAAATGAATGTTCCCTCTCAATGGCTTCCAAGCCAGCTAAATTGAAAAGTATGAATGCCTTTGTACGTGCGTCTTTATCAGAAAATGCAGCCTGTATGAAAATATCATATTCTTGCTCAAATACTCTCCAATTCTCTGCAATACTATTATCAAATATCAGCGATTCAGGTCTATGAAATCCCTCTGCCATAATAACAAAATACGTTTAAATATAAGCATAGACCAGGTACTTGTAATTATGCCCAACTGCACAACAATCTCTCTGAAAAGGCTTCACTTTAACACTACAAACACTGCGAACACTCCGGACACTTCAGATATTTTGAGAATTTTCAATTAATGTGAAAAAGTAGTACATTGGGACAAAATGTGGTTGTTTTAGCCTTTTCATACATTTTAACAGTTTGGAAATTATTTTCAGACACTGTTGTATTTATTTCAAATACTTTTATCAGTATGTTGCAATTTCGGACATTTCGTTTATCTCAGTAGTTATTTTGAATGTTTTGAATGCTTCGTCACATATTTAGAGGCTGAAAAACCATTTAAATGAGTTTAGGTACCTTTGAATAACCACTGACCTGTTTGTGAGTTGGCTCCTGCATATTCCTCCACTTCTAACTGCGTGCCTCACAGTTTGTAGGCTGCTTCAACTTCAGATCCCATTCTGACACCATGTCGCATGTCTCCTGTATTCAAATGAGACACAGACGCACTGTGATGGGGTTCAATTTGTTTACTGTACATAAGTACATCAGCAGCTGTAACTGGAACATATATTTAAGCTAACTGACTGACACATTATTTCAAACACACTTGCATGTGCATCTCCATTCGTGCCTGCATTCAATCTGACTGACTATACAAAATGGCACTGATCTTGCATGTGCTCATTAACTTATATTCACATGCTCTCTAGCTACAGTGGCTGACTAGGTACAATAAACACAATGCTCTACATTCCTCATAGTCATTTGTTTCATAATTGGTCATTGACTTGTTGAACATTTTTGATTTATTCATCTATTTCTTTCCCCAGGAACTCACTACTTGAATGCATTTGTGCACTTGCCTTTTACCCTTTTATAGATCTTGGATGTCACATTCTGAGGTATGGTAAAGCTTAGCTATCTCATTAAGTCCTATCTGGATTACACTTTTTGGTTATGGGTGACTCCATTGGGTCATCTATCACCACGAAGAGGCTCTTGGCAGCATTTTTATTTACATTGAGACAAGGTTCCCACACTTGTGATGCAGGGACTTCACCAACACATTTTCTAAACTAACATAAATAACTCTGAGGATACAAAACCACAGTGTAAGGTAAGTAATTCTTGATGCAAGCCTGTTTACTTAAATGGCATCACTGGATCATGGTTCAAGAATAGGAACTAAGTAAATACTCAGTTTTCTGTTCAGGCTTCTATTCAGGAACAATTGTGCTTGTGTAATATTAGTATTTGTGTGAGCAGCATTATAATAAGAAACAGAAGAATGTCTGATTTGTACTGCAGGGGCTTATTATTGGGGAAGTTCCTTTAGCTATTTCCTTAAATCCTTGCACAAGTTTTCATCCAATTCATCAGCAACAGGATGGCTAGATGCTGACAAGAAATATTTAATGCAATTTTATTTGACAAAACCTGAAATCCTCTAATTTGAGCTTAAAGCACTGTAGTGTATCCCATACTCCATTCCCAAAATGCAATAGTTGCCTCATCCAGCCAGTCCATTTATATAAGGAATTAAAATATTTCAGAAAAACACATAAGCCATAATATTCAGGAATGATTGTGACTCTACAGTTTGAAATTGTATTATACCGTAGTGTTTTACATTGTTTAATCTACACCTGATTTCAGAATGCTGCACATAGAAATTATCTCCAGAAAAGTGTACAGTGCCTGATGACTCTTTCTTTATATCCAATATTTTTGCTAGGATATTGAACTGAAACTGTGCTTATTTCTTTACAATCACATAGGAATCCTAGTGCATCTACCACACCTGAAAGAAACTTCCACTGCATGTCAGAGTAGCACCCTTGCAACCTTCAAGGTAAACATAAATAACTGGCTGGGCAGCCTCAAATCCCCTGTTCCCCCATTTATATTGTACTGCCCTTCTTAAGGCTGGAAGCATCGTTTGAATATGCATTATTAATTAGGCTTATAATGGTCTGGATAATGACTGCCTAGTACTTACCTGTGGACCTATAACATTTCATTCAGATTGTTTCAATGGGTGTGCTTAAATTTGGTTTTGAGGTTAGGAAGCTTTGGTACATTAAGTTATTACTGAAATACAGATAACAGAATTTATAGAGAAATCTTACCAAACTGTGTCACTTTGTGATCATCTCAAGTACGTAAATAATGTGAGGAAAGCACAGCATGCAAGCATTTTGCATGGGATTATGATGCTTATCATGATGTAACTAAGGAGAACATAAATCCTATGCATTATAGAATGTAACAAGTTGCAGACCCACTTTTTTAATCAGGTAGAAGCCATTCGACTCAGTTTTATAAGTCTTCATGCAAATATTTTCACTTGGGGAAAATTGCAACTGCACATTGTTTTATTTTAAAGTAACTGTCTTGATTTCTGATTTATAAGTATAACTGTCAGTATAAATTATCATGGGAACATGCAGTCACTGTTGGAATGAACTGAAACATATGGCTTGGGAAACAGCTGCACATTCTTGATAGTTCATGTTTTTAAACCTGGGAAATGCACATCTCCAAAAATGTATTGTTTTACACTGAAAAAAAATGCATGTTACATCCCAGTGAAGCACATTATGACTGGCTATCTATCCACTTAATACTTTTAGAATCACTGGACCATGTGAGATTAGACTGCAGTTTCCCACAAGCCCATCTGCTGGGTATCTACTATTTTGAGAGATATTTTTGTTTAGCAGGTTACTGGAGAAGGAACATTGAGACAACTACAATTGCAGAAATGCAGTCACATCTGCAAATGAGGATCTACTTCTAAAAAGTTAGATAAACATACATACCCAGTGTAACAGCAGGGAATATCAACAATTACAGTAAACCATAGTTAGTAAAAATGTTATTCTTGTTGACTGCAAGATAGTCACTTAGGACAGACTGACAGATTAGGGACTTAGGAACAGTGGTGAATAATAAAGTCAGGTTTGATCAAAATGTCCTTATAGTGGCCTAAAATTTAATGTAAATGCCCATATGGCACACAAAGGCATGTGTAGAGGAAAGAAGAAAGCTGCACTTTTCCTTACATTTCATTAATCCTGTCTTAGCTTTATATAATTCTACCTCCTGTAGCTTCAGAACTGAGCACATAACTTATGAGTATCACAGAAATAAATATGAGCTACACTTCGCTTTTCAAAATAACAAGAGGTGTTAAGTGATTTATATATCTTTGAGTAGGTACTTTTGAGCTTTGAAGCAATTCAGTTTTGTATAAAATGAATGTGATATGTTGTATATGATTTTACAGTTTGATCTTGAACAAGCTGACTGATTCATATTTGTACAATGCAGGTTCTGTGTGCCTTAACTTGAAGGCTGCAATGCCAGCCCTTTTAACACATTCAGGGCCATTGTAAATCAGAACATCTTACCAGTACATGCAGGTTAAAGCAATATTGAGGATAGAACAATTATGGATACCCAGTCTTCATTTCTCTCAAGGTCTCACATCACAAAGACCCCCATGTTGTAGAGAGGTACAGTCACCAAACTGTTCTGTCTCATGAAACTTGTGAATAAGTATCAACACCACCTAGAAAAGTAGAGTTTCGAAACCTGCATTCAGGACTAAGTTAAATATTAGCTATATGTGTGTTGTAAATGTACAACAATTTCTAGCAGGAAACAATAGTACTGTGACAGCAAAGACTTCTTATCTATATAAAGGAGACAGACAATGTTTTTTATTAAGTCTGAAAAACTAAACATGAAGCTTAGTGGTACATAGTTAACCTAATATTTAACATTACTCCTTAGGTGTGAAGCCAATTGTGCTGCAATACAGTGCCAGATAGCTGTGAAGCTGGCAACATGTGATACACTTTGTGATCCCAGCAAAAGTACTATTTTCTGGTGGACAACAACACTGATTTTTTTTTGTCCTTCCATCTTTATACAGTAAAACATACTTTTACATATCATACTGTTTTCTCAAATAAATAGACATATCTGTTTCAGAATATGATGCTCTTTCTAGACGAATGGATTGTTGTCTTCAGGTCTGCATATCAGAAGTACTATTGTGCTAACTACCCTATACTATCTTCAGTTTATTTTTGTGATAGGGTGGTTTGATGGTGGCAGTTGCCCTTAGTGCAGAAGTTTAAATAGATTGGAGTGTTGTTCATCAGTTATAATAACAGCGCGAACTAGACTGACAAGCAGATTTTGGGAAGTAGAAGCTGTTTTTTGGGAACTGAATTGATCTGTGTTAGAGAGATGACAGATCTGTGATTGGGTGGAACAGTGGCACAGCAGGTTCATAGCTATGTACTAGGCTAGTTGCCCTTGTGGGCCATTTTAAGCCTATCCAATTTTCCTTTAAAAGGTGAGAATCAAATCCTGTATCTCATGTCTTTGAGGTAAACACCATTATGTCAACCCCCAACTCCTAAACACTGGGCCTGTCACTTTACAGCAAGAGGGTCTTTGGTTCAAGTCTCAGCTGGGGTGACTTCTGTGCAGACCCTGAATGTCTCATCTGTGTTCATGCTGGGTTTTCTCCAGGTGCCTTGGTTTCCTCCCACACTCCAAAGACAGGCAGCAGGTGGATCTGTCAATCCAGATTGGCCATAGGTATGAGGGTATGTGCAAGTGTGTGTGTGATACAGAAGAGTAACTGAGTCAGAGCTAGTCACCAGGCAGTGAGAAAACTGACTCCAGATGGTTGTCACTGTTGATGTAATTCTCCAACCCCATGTGCAAAAATGGGAAAAAGGGTTTATGGTTGGATGGATGAATGCACTGATCTGTTGTAGTGGAGAAGCAGGAGTGGCTCTCTCTGAAAAAGTTCTTAGGTTGCTTATTAATCTACGATCCTATCTTTATCTGTGGGCACAGGCTGTGTAGTAACTAAAAGAATAAGATTGTGGGTACAAGCAGTGGAAAAGACATTTTGTCCTCAAGATTACTGGATCATCCTGCATAACAGGGTGAGGAGGTAGGATTACAAGGCAAGCTCAGTGTAGCAACACTGCTTATTTGAATCAAAAAGAAACTGCTTGAACTGGTTTGTTTTGGTATCTTATAAGGAAGGCATTAGGAAGTGGGGCATAGTCAGTGGGAATCACAGTAAGGAGAATGCGGACATCACTGAGCCTTTTGCTAAGGCTCTGTTTCACATAAGGCTAGTCCTATTGATTTGCACTGCACAGTGTCTTATAAGTTTCATTATACTTAGCATTGTTAGCACATTGTACTCTTCTAAATATATTTGCTAAATGGCGGATTGACTGTTGTAGTGTAAGCTGTCCATTTCTATCTATTAACATCAAAATCATTACTGTGTTCTGTGTGTTCACTCATCATAAAATAATATATATGTTCATATGTTCTGCCATGTACTGTTTAGCATTTTCATCATTATCCAAAATAGTATTTTAGCACTTGCTCATGCACTGGTTATGAAAGGGTCATCATTTTGTAAACAATGTCTATACTAGCTTTGAAATATGTCTTTTTACTGTTTAAGTAGGCATCATTTAAGTCTTCCACACTCTGTCCTTTCCCTTAATTTGTGAATGATATACGATATGTAATAGACTCACCATGGACTCCATCTAGGATAAGCATCTCCAAATGACATGATTAATAACTGGAATCACAGCATTGTTACTCCATGTCCTGTGGGTTACTCCGCGTATGCACAGAGTTCCATACCATAATAACATACAGTAGTACACTGAACATTTACCATAAATGTATATTGGGTTTTGCTGTCTGCAGGGTCATGGTACTTGTATGCTACATTCTCCTGGCTAACCTCACAGCAATATTATGGCACTCCCAAGATCATGAAACATCTGGATCCATTTTCTACATGAAGGCCTGCATCCAGCAGTAGTACACACATACATATCCTAGTAACAGCTTGAACACATGAAGTATATTTATTAATACTGCATGATGTCACCATTTGCTTTTACATGCCAAATATGATACATCTTAACACTGATGCTCTGTGTGTTTAAGCAACCACAAAGCACTCGCAATGGTTCTATAAAAGTTCATAATGGGCAGTACTGGAAACTATTTTGTTTGTTTGTATCATTATTGCATTCACTTTATTTGTTCAGTGTTTAGCCATGGCTTTGCATCCTTTTAATGCAGTCCTCACTGTACATTACCATCAAATTAACTACTTCTCTTTAAAATTGTTTAGTGCAATTCATTTCCCTTATATGGTTGTTACATAATAAGTTAACTGCATATTGAGACCCTGAAAAGTAAACACCTTTTTAATACACATAAATGTATTTTATTTATTATTTTTTATTTATTTAACATTTTTTAACAGGAATGTCCAACTGGACACAGGTCCTTTTTCAGTGGAGGCCCGGGGAGAAAAGCTCCACGAGTAACAGTAAATTTTAATGCACAAATTACAATAATCAATAAAGTATAAAGTAAACAAAATGTAGTATACATAAGAAAATACAAATTTGTTATATCTTGACAACAAAACCTAGGCTTTGAACATAGCTAGTACTATTTGTAAAGTATGACTTATGTTAAGATATAAGGTTAAGACAGGTCTGTAGGAATAAAGGATTAAATACTGGGGAAGAAGTTAGATATGGTTAGGCTATAGTGTGGTCTATCAGAGCATTTATGAGGGGTTAGTACAGGAACATAACCACTTATGTTTTAGATAAGCTTTAAGTGATAGCTTAAAGTGGTTAGTGGATGAGCTTGAGAGAATGGATTTATAGGTTCATAGGTTCATAGGTAGATACTAGGCTATCTGCCCTAGGGCATTTATAAGCCTAGCCAGAGTGTATTTGGCTTCCGCCTCCCTATTAGATTAGCCTACTGTGCCTCGTTAAAGTAGGTCACAGAAGGTACCCTTTTAAGATTAGTTTACTGTGCCTCTGTCTAGCAGGGACACAGAAGAGATCCCAGGGGTGAATTTGCGATCTCCCATCCACGCGTCCAGATTTCGCTTGAAGAGGGTCAGCGAGGGGCTATGTATAATATGAATTAGGATTCTATTCCAGAGTGAGGGGAGCCTCTGGGAAATTAATCTGTCCCTCCAGCATGTCCTATTTATTTTTGTGCTGAGGTTTAGGTCCCTGGATCATGTAGCTCTAAGGGACTTGGATTTTTTGAGGTGGAGCATGTCCATTAATTCTGGGGTTGACATGGCTTTGTACGTCAGGCATAGATCGCCTCTGAGTAGGCGGTAAGCAACTGAGTAGAGCTGGAGTTTCTTTAGTCGAGCTGCATAGGACATCTGTTTGTAGCCCATGATCCTCTTGGTGAGGTACTTTTGGGGTCTTTCCAGTTGCTGCAGGTGTCGGGTAAGGTACATCCCAAAAGGGGCATTGTACTCAATTATGGGCCTGATGAGTGACGAGTAGAGGGGCACAATGACCTCTCTTGATCTAGATGCGAAGGGAGTTCCATATACGAGATATATAGTTGGAAAATAAAGATTATCCTGCAGTGTTGTTGGCTTTGGAGATGGTGAGTAAGTTCTTATTGTTAGAGCGAAGTGTTCTGCTGAAACTGTAAGGAAGGATGAGATTTTGTAGTGCAGGGGTTCTGATTGGTTGTGTTACAATTTTGTGAGTTAGAGAGAGTTGGTTGTAAAGAATAATGTTGGAAAGCTCAAGCCAGTCTAGCATCCTTAAATATGTACAATGATGTGTTCTATGGGCAGTCAGATGCAAACCTAGCAATTTTATTATAACATGCTTCTAGCTTAGATAAGTCAGTTTTCCTTAGATTAGTTAAAATTGGAGAGGCATATAGTAGAGTGGAGAGCAGATGGGTTTGTGCTAATGTAATTTTGGCCATTGTGATCAGGAACCTTTTGCGCCTATATAGACTTCTAAGTTTCTTAGAGACCTTTTTATAGTTAGGGAAACATGCAAGTCAAATTTTGGGTTACTGTCTATTTCCACTCCAAGAAGCTTTGTATGGGTTGGCAGGGAGATGACGGTATTGTCTTTGGCTATTATGCTAAATGGTGGGTATGAAATAGATGTCTTGTTAGGTTGGAAGAATAATAATTTAGTTTAGTTTTGGTTCAGAATTAGATGGACATTGGCTAATCATGTTTCAGCCAGTGGCGGCTGGTGACTTCAAATCAAAGGGCAGGCTGCAGGAGACAGATAAATGGGTGGGGCCAATGGGGAGGGGTGTGGCCAACTAGAACAGGGTAGAGCTATGGTACAGTGGGATCAATGCTGGCCATGCTTACCAATTTACATGAAATAAATGCTCAGTCACTATGGAGCATGCTGAATACTCTACACAGCACACTGTTACATGTATATACACTAATTTTGAAAATGACTGTCACATCCTTTATTACAAATACTGTCATATGCATTTCAATACCCAAGGCTTACATGTTATCTAGTTACGTAAATATTCTCTGCATGGCAACAACATAAATGTTTTCAATGTTGATAATTCTTTAACAGTATGCTTATTAAAGCTTACTTGCATCTTACAGTCTCAGACAAGCTTACCTGATGGTCATTAAAGCATTGCTACTGAATAATAAGCATAAATCAACAGTATAAAAATATGACAGAAAACCAGAACATTAGGGAAAATTAAGGACAGATGAAAAGTCTCTGTACTTGTGTCTACCTTGGATGGGGTGATACTCTACACACTTACACTGCATAACTGCTCCTTGCCTTGCTTGGACACATCCAGAGTCAATACATGGGGGGAGTGGGATACAACAAGTATATCACAATTTAAAATGTCTCTGGCTAATGGTGATGGCCCTGACACACTTGGTCATACAGCTCAACCTCAGAACAAGAAATTTGGACATAGCCATAAACAAAAGTGGGACAAAGGCCCAAAAATAGGGACAATTTTTAAATATTGTTCTTACAAACTTAGAAAGTTGATAGAATAGTAGGTTTTGCATTAGTATTATTTTACTAAAGGGTATGAAATCTGAAACTCAAATGTCTGTCATTATTTTCTTACTTCAATCTTTAATGATTTGCCATTAATTTACCAGGCAGAAAACCACAATTTTATGAAAAACGGACCAAAAATATGATGGAAAAAATCTGTATATTCTGTGAAAGTCTGTACAGTTGACACTGAGGTATGTAATATGTTATGTTAGCAAGTGCAACTTAAGAATTCTTATTCTACTTAACTTTTTTTGTGTCCTCCTTTACAGCACACTATTAGAAATCACACTGGCAAAGATTTCCAATGGCAAAAAGCATTAGGCTTTATGCTGTTTGTCTTATTTTTCTACGGGCTACTAATGCTCAAACAATTTCACCTCGAGCATGTATATAGAAGCTGAATTTATATGTGCAAAGGTGGTCTATAATCTAAGAAACCGTAATGAATTACATAATTTTAGGTATTACTAGTTAAGTTTTAATTTTATGCCAGAATATTTTTACTTAGAGAAATGGCAGATACCGTGTTTGTAATGCATGATCTGTCCTCTATGTTTACTGGGTGATATGTATTTTGACTATTTTTGGGGGGCATGGATGTAGCCCATGCTGTGGCGTTTGTATTTCTTTAAGATATGGGTAGCAGGAGATACTCAGAGGTTAATATATTTTATCCTTTTACAGTATTGCTTTACTTTCTGTAGGGTTTCATGTCATTGTTCATCGCTCTCCACACAGCAACAAAGACATTTTTCACTTCCTTCTGTGACAGTCATCCTTCCTGATGACTACTTCCTAATGAAGAATCTGATTATTTTTAATCTCAGGAATATAAGTGCCTCTACTAATTATGTAGTTTTGCTTTCTAATACATCACATTTGCTTGACTCCGAGAACAGCTAGCTTTTTCAGTCTGCCAGTAAAATGCATTTGACATTACTTAGCCTACAAACTTACATTGATTTATTTATGTATTTATCTATTTACCATTTGTTAACCAGGTTAGAGCACTGATCCAAGCCTAGGGCATTCTAAGATCAAGAAGTTCCTTGCTGCTGACTCCTTAACTGCATTCTCTCAGCTTGCTCTCTATCACCCAAGTTTGTCTTTTTCCTCTCCATACTGACAGCGTACTGTTAAAAGTCCTGCATGCTGCATTAAACGGTTGCAACAAAACTCGCTCATCACACAGTTCTGTTCTCTTACCTTGCAGTGTCTCCTTATCTGCAAACTATCAGCCAAGTTTGTCTTTTTTCTCTCCATACTGACAGCATACTGTTGAAAGTCCTGCATGCTGCATTAAACGGTTGCAATGAAACTCGCTCATCACACAGCTCTGTTCTCTTACCTTGCAGTGTCTCCTTATCTGCAAACTATCAGCCAAGTTTGTCTTTTTCCTCTCCATACTGACAGCGTACAGTTTAAAGTCCTGCATGCTGCATTAAATGGTTGCAATGAAACTCGCTCATCACACAGCTCTGTTCTCTTACCTTGCAGTGTCTCCTTATCTGCAAAGTATGTTGGCTTAGTTTTTAAATTTTACAATATACTTATTTAAGGCATTATCTACTGTACTCTCTAGCAAGTTGGTATGCTGTAAAGTAGCTTGGCAGCAAGGAACCCCCCCATTTCTTAATAGACTGACTTTTAGTTTCAACAAACTTATATCTATTAACATGCTGGACTCATTATCCTGTGATAAGATATTTCTTACCCAGCCTGTTTTAAGTTATTGCTCACCTGATAGTACTACACAACAAAACCTCTTTTTCTTACTATGAATAGTACATAGCCTTATTCTGTTAGAGTTTTTAGTGATTGTTTCTGGACCGTGCTTGACTCTGGGCTTGGGTCAACCTGCTCCATTTGCCCTCGCTGTGCTCAGGCTCACTTTGCTCACCTCCCACCCCCATTCCCACCCACCCACATATCATTTCCTTTATAGCTAACTACTTTGCACCTCCCACAACATACACCCATCCCCTCCTGTCTTTCACTCCATAATAGACTATACCTCAACCATCTTGTTGCTACAACAAAATATTCTAACTTCACCCCTGATACTGGTACTAGCTGGTATACACTATTATCCACTATCTAATAGACCAAAAAACTGTACTCCCATGCATTTTATTAACTAAAAACACCCTACAATATGTACTCCTCCAAGAGTAAAACCTATGCATTTCTAACTACATCCATCCTATTACTGCCTCTCCTACTCCTCCTTCTTATACTCACATCACTTAACATCCACTTACACCCCAAACATATCGCCCCTACAAACCCAAATTGCAGTAGCCATATAAATAATCACCAAACCTTCACCATTTTTCCATCTATCTTCTCATTAAATACTCCCTTACCAAAAATACACTTACCTAACATGCAACTCACTCCTACCAAATATAAAACCAAATACTACACTCGCACTGCTAATATGCTCAAACTCATCTACCTCCACAAAAACATTCTCTTAGCTAGAGACATCCATCCCAAACCTGGTCCATCACACCCCACTGCTAGCCCTCTTTACCCCAAAGTCAATAATCTCCCAAACAAACATCTTTCTTTCTATTCAATAAACACTAGGAGTATTCTGAACAAAGTAAGTGGACTACATGCTTGGATCTCCAACCATACTCCAGATATCCTTGTTATGACTGAAACCTGGTTGAAATCCCAACACTAAGACATAGATATCTTGCCCTCTGGCTATAGCATACACTGTCTAGATCAACCAAAATGGAAAGGTGAAGGCATTGCTATCCTACACTCTAACCACCTTACCATTTCTAACTCTGTTTTTACATCCTAAGCCTTCTCCCCACCTGAAATGTTGTCTGTAAACCTAAATAGTAATAGTCATTCCACTATCACCATTGTAGCAATTTACATTCCACCAGGTGATAATATCCCCCTACTGGAAAATATGCTTGCTCATATCTCCCAACACATCCCAAATGAAACTATCATTCTTGGGGATGTCAATATTAACTGGCTATCTCTCTCCCCTCAAAACTCCTCACAACACCTTAATCTCTATGGCTTTACTCAACACATCGCTGATCCCACGTATTTCAATAACTCCCATACAGCCTCATCTCTCCTTGACAGGATTCTTGTCTCTTACCCTTCCAAATACCATAACCCTGAAATGCTACCAAATTCCCTAAGTGATCACTGTCCAGTAAAAATACTAGGATACACATCCCATCAAGCTAAACCTCAAAGGTTCATCAAACACCGACAACTAACAAACTTTAATCCTGAAACTCTCAAATCTTTACTATCAAAAGTGAACTGGAATCCCTTAAAACTACTCCCCTTGGATGAAGCTGTCCACTTTTTTAACTCCACTTTCCTTAGTATTTTAAATTCTCCTGCACCCCTTAGAACAGTCCGCATAAAGGCTAACATATCCCCATGACTGACTGTAAACACACGTGCACTAGTAAAAAAAAAAAAGACAAAGCATGGAAAATTTGGTCTAAAACTACACATCAACCAGACCTCCAGAAATATAAAGAACTTTTGCCAAAAGTCACATAAATAAAGATAAGAAATCTTCTATAATAATCCATCTTCTATCTTTAAATCCAACCCTAAAAAGTTCTGGCACTCAGTAAATCAAATACTACACCCAGGTACGCAAGCCTCCTCTAACCCTCATCCTGACAAAACACATGAGGAAACTTCCTCCATATTTAACAACTACTTTATAGACTCAATATCCAAATTACTAAATCAAGACACAAACCATTCCACCAACAATAAAAGACCTAAGAGGTCACACTCTTCCATCAGTAGTAACCCTACCACTACCTTCTCCCTCAAACCTGTCTTCACTAACTATATTAAAACTCTACTATCTAAATTAAAATCTTGCTCTACATCCATAGACAACATTCCCTTTGCATTCCTTCAGGATGCTGCTGATGTTCTTGCTTTCCCAGTTTCTATTCTAATAAACTGCTCTATTACGGAATCCACAGTCCCTTCCATCTGGAAGCAATTTTACACCCTTCCAATACACAAAGGAGGAAACTCCATAGATATAACTAATTTTAGACTCATAGCCATACTCTTACCACTCTCCAACATTCTGAAAAAATGTATACACAATCAAGTCTTACACTACCTTCTGCAAGAAAATCTACTCACACCTACCCAACATGGCTTTCGTCCCATGCAGCACTACTACACCTCTCCTGTCTTTCCTAAACTCTGTATCACTACCACAAACTTATTTCCTGTCTCTTCATTGACCTCTCTAAAGCCTTCAGTACAGTCTCTCATAAACTTCTTAAACTAGCAAACTTACACTTCTCTCCATCCACCATATCTTGGTTTAACAGCTATATCTCTGATAGACTCCAATCAGTCAAATGGCTCTCAGCTTTCTCCCCTCTTCTTCCTGTTAAAATGGGTGTTCCACAAGGCTTCATCCTTGGGCTACTTCTTTTTAACATCTTTACCAACCTTCTGTACTCTTCCTGTCCTGGATCCTCACTAATACAATACACAGATGATTCTACACTTATCACTATTGCTGAATCACCATCTCAACTAAAATCAGACACACGGTCCTCTTTTAACCCTGTAGAAAACTGGCTATCTGAAAGCCAACTTATCCTTAATCCAAAGAAAACCAAATTACTACTCTTTCTCTCTAAAATCCTTAACCACATAAAGTCTTCCTTCTCCACACTGTCACAAAATAATACTCAAATACTCAAATACAGGTGGACACCAGTACAAAACTATTAGGTGTTACTATTGATGATAGACTAACCTTTGATTTACATGTCAATAATTGTATTCAAGAAACACATCTCAAGCTGGGTCTCCTCTATGGAAACAAAAAATATCTTAACAAAACAGCAAAACTAACCCTTTAAAATGCCTACCTCTTATCCATTTTACTTTATAGCTCCCAAATTCTCACCAGCCTCAACACTGGACTACTAAACAATTTAGAAACAACTTATAACAGGATTGCCAGATTTGCTGCCCAAAATTCTTACAAGTCCCATCACTGTCTCTCACTAAAAGAACTAAATTGTCTAGAATTACCTAACCTGCTTTGGTATAATCAGTTTCATATTATTCATTCCATTCTTTACAAACCCTCTTTCTGTCCAACTATCTCATCTCTAATCTCTCATTACCTACCCACTAGATTACTCTGCAGTTCTGAACAAGGCCTACTAAAAATATACAAACCAAGGACCAAAATGGGTCACCTAGTCTATAGCACCTAGTCTATAGCTTTAACCCTTCCAAGGCCTAGAATAGCCTACCGCTAGATATAAGATCCCTTGAACATCCCGATCTATTCAAAACCACTACAAAAAAATACCTTCATGAAAAATGGACTTGCCAATGTAATTATCTCCCGTAAACACTCCCCTATAACCTTCTACTTCTCTTCTCCCTTCCTTCCCTTCAATAAACAAACTTACTACTTTATCTTCTCCTCTTGGTACATCACTGTACAAACATAACTAGTAAAATATTTCAGCTATGTAACTATTGCACTATTATGTATATAATATGTAATTATGAATGTATCCCTCTGATGAATGTATTTATATATGTATTTCACTTGCCACAGTTTAATGTATGACACTGTAATGCAATAATGTGTGGCACTGATGATTGTAATGTGTGGCACTGTAATGCAATAATCTGTGGGACTGATGAATGTATTTCTATATGTATTCAATATGTAAAAGTTCTATTTTCTGTTGGAGCTTTTCTCCTCAGGCCTTTGCTTAAAATGGGCATTTGTAGCCCAGTTGGACAAACCCAGTCAATAAATATAAAATAAAATAAATAAACTAAATAACACAAAAGTGGTATATGCAAATTTAAAAAAACAGACAGTATCAGAACTTAATGAACAACAACAACAGCAGCAGCAACAACAACAGAACAAATGCAGTTTCAAGCAGCACTGCATTAACAATTTACAAGAGCAAGAACTTATGTTACAAAAAAGTGATACATGCAGTTCAGAACAACAATATGTAGAGCAGCAGTTCACATTTAAAGAAATATGATGGGAATTGGCATAATGTATTGAAAATATACACAATGGCAAAATAGAGCAGATAAGGACTATGTATGGAACATGTGAAAAATGTACATGCCTACTCCACTTAGAAAAGTAAACATTCCATTGTCTCCCCTTACCATCACCATCTCATGGCACTAAACATTGCTGTCCATCTCTGGCAACACCACTATCAACAGGATTCAGTAAATAAATACGGTATAAAGAATACTAGCTCTGAATACTGCACTACAAATTGAACAAACAAGTTGTTAGAAGAGAACAATCACTAACTTTTTTAGGGATTAGGGTTCAGTAACCTCAAGCACACATACCCAAATATTATATAGGTTAAGAGCTCTGCAAAAAAAACAGTTGGACAGTTTACGAAAAAGTAAACAGGGAGCAAAGTAGAGGATGGATTATAAATGATGGTGTATGGATCTTAAGAAACCACCAATTGTGGTTTTATGAATCATCAGTTTAGGGTCATCATTCTGGCTGTGAGAGGACACTGATATTACTCTGCAATGGAAATTGTTGGAGATCATAAGCATTACTTTCCAAGCACTCTGCTTCCTAGATAGTCATTCTGAAAACATAACAAGATGAAAAAACAGAAAACAGAATGAGTAAATGGATTTCTATCAGGTTACTATGAGACTAGTAAAAGGAAAGTTGTTGGAGAATATTCAAGTTTCAATAAACTGAAATTTGTATTTTTTGCTTTAACCCCTAACCAGTTTACAGATGATGAATTTGAAAAGTAGTAAGGTCAGAGTGGTCAGAATGTTGAACCAAGCCTGAATCCAATATATCCACAAATATGAAAAAAAGGCAAGGAATGGGATTAAGAGTTATAGAGTTGAGGTGGATTAGACAAGGACGGATAAAAGCAGAGTGATGACTGCTAGTGTGATGTGGATAGCATGAGGACTGAGAGGAGTCACACAACCCTTAGGTCTGGTTGGTGGACATAACGTATGGAGAATGAATAAGTCTGTGGTGGGAAAGTTATGGTATATCACTACAGTTATTATTTCAAGGTTATTAAATTTAAGGATTGATATTGAAGCAAATTACTGGAAATGAGGTAACTGTAAGGATGAATAGCACAAGACGCAGCGGAAAGAAATTTAAGTATTTGACTGACATGATCATATAAAGGTGCCAGAGATGTCTGAAATGAACAGACTGAAGGGAGAAATAGAATGCAAAGAAACAAGTAGAGGGTATAGGCTGTGATATCCGTAGGAAATGATTGAAAGTGAAATTATTTTAAGAGAAGCAACATTGAAAATCATGATAGGATACGTGGGGCAAGATGTGGGGCAAGTGGTTAGGTTTAAATCATGTCACCAAGGGGGGAGGGGAATCTAGTTTATCTGCTGTGAATGATGTAGTCAAATTATCATCAAGTGACTGTGGCTTAACTTACTACTGAATGTCTATGTCACTGCATTGTTCAGCTGAGAAACAAGTTGAATATGGAGGGGTCTAGTTCACAGCTACAAGAAGACAGAGCACATAAAAATGAACTGGAAAGTTGACAGTAATATAAAGTGCACTAAAATACAAGATAACAGGTAGATTTATATTAGACAGAAAGAAAAAAGATAAAAAAATAGTATATAGTGAACATATGGATGACAATAACATGGGCTATCAAAAAGCATATTGTAAAAGTATTGCATTCCCCTAATCAAGGTACAAATAGGCAGATTACATTCTTAAGGAGGTAAACAAAATTAGAAAAATGTAGTAGAAGGATAGGGTGTTAGAGGAGTGTGAAATATATTAATGGAAGAAGAGGTTACAAAATGCAGGAAGCAGGACATTTCCTGAAAGAAGATTCCAGAAGTTAAAGAAGTTGTGTATAAAGCATTTAAGTGCCGTTTTGAAATTAGGGTAAAGGTTAGATGAAGAAGTGAAGTATACAACTGCAGCAAAAGGAAAACTCTGTAGTCTTTAAAGGAAATACATTTCCATTAATCGCATAATACAGAATGCAATATTAATTAATATGGTGTAAGACACTAACTGCTTAGTGTATGAATAGTTCTTGTTGAATACTCTTAGCACTTTCACCTTTTAGATAGTTGATGTATTATTGCAGCTTAGACTGTGTCTCCACTGAATATATTTCCCCATTCCTTTCTGCTAGCAGAGATGAATTTTGTGACATATTTTAGCTTTCATCATATCCCCCATAGTCCTGGATAATTGTCCTAAAATGTCTGTGTTACCCACTCTTGTTTCTCTATTCTGGACTTACTGTAACCCTGTATTCCACGTGTTCCAAACACAATCAAGTCAGATAGTAAAAAGATATTGCTTCGTGTCCCTCCACAAATCTGCATAAATTTGTGGCACTGTTCAAGTGTCTTACCTAGATGTATCAATGCAATTATACCTGTTATCCTGGTAATCCCTTGATAACCCTTTTTTCCTCAGGCAGCTCTCAATATACTAATTATACAGGTGCCAAGAGGCAGCGCTTTTGTAACAGCTGTATCTGTTTAATCATATACGAACTCTGTCTGACACACAGGCACACCCACAATATCTACTACTGTGTGCATGGTACTCTAAAGCCCTGCATCTCCTTTAAGCTAAAACGTAACAACAGTGGCCTCCTTCACCATTCTGCCTCCTCTGACCAGCACTCATATGATGAAGTGAGACCACAGACAGGAAGTTTACATTTAACTGGAGGCAGAATGTGAAGGGAGACTGGTGGAGAGAAATGCTTTAAAAAAGAACTTAAGTGACTGCAATGACCGAAGTTCCACACAAATGATAACATGGAAAAATATGTACTTCAAAATCCTAAATTTGTATTCTGTCCCCTTGAGAACCTTGGCTTACAGTTTTCTTCATGCTGTCTGCATTGAAAGTTTCATCCAGAAACAAAGAAGTCACTCTGTTTTAAAAAAAGAGATTGGTTGAGTTTTCAGGAAAATTTACAAAAAATAGCTTCCTGAACTCTACAACTCTGCTACTGTCACTGTGCATTTTGTGTTTTGTATGTTACACCTTTATGTGTTTTGCATGCCTTGCTACTTTATATATTTGCCTTCGACCTTTGTAACTTCTCACTGATACATCTCCCTAACAAGTCAATCCTTGGAAATAGACTTAAATGATCAGTGCACCTTTTCTGAACTGTAGTTTATACACTAAAACATAACTTTTAAGGTAGTAACTAATAACATAAACATATCCACATCTCTTATACAAATAATCATGGATTAAAAATAATTGCAGCCAAATCTTTGCTTATTTCCATGATTTCATTATTTCATTAGGGTATTGGAGTATGTGTTTGTATGTGTGTGTGTGTGTGTGTGTGGGGGTGAGTATATATATATATATATATATATATATATATATATATATATATATATGTGTGTGTGTGTGTGTGTGTGTGTGTGTGTGTGTGTGTGTGTGTGTGTGTATGGGTGTGCATATGTGTAAATGTGTGCTAGACAGACAGACAGAGAGAGTGTTGGGGAGAGAGAGAGAGTGTGTGTGTGTGTGTGTGTGTGTGTGTGTGTGTGTGTGTGTGTGTGTGTGTGTGTGAGTGTGTGAGCACCTTAGGATAAAGGTTAGATGAAGAAGTGAAGTCCACAAGTGCAACAAAAATAAAACTCTGTGGTTTAAAGGAAATACACAAATAAATGCTTAGTGTATGAATAGTACTTATTGAATACTCTTAGCACTTTCATCTTTAAGAGCAGCAGATTTAAGCAAGATCAGTAGTACATCTTTTGTTTTTGTCTGTCAGAACTCTCAGCCCAAGGACTGCAGTAACTGAAAGAGATCAGATCACCCCCTTCTTTTCTGAGCCAAAGCAGCAGATCGCAGTTATCTGCCCAGAACCCGCCCAAGACCTAAACACTACTCACTCATCAAGAGTGCAGGACAGGTGCTGGTCTTTATTCTTAGTTGACCTTTACTAGTACTCAAATTGCAAAAACTTAAGAGTGGGGTTGACAGCTGTAGCCAGTTATCACAGGGCAGCTCAAAGTTTTAGAGTCAATTACCATCAGCACACACACATATTACAAACATCATCTTTTCTGACAATTGCGGCTGTTTGCTGAATGAACTTCCTTCCAATAAACATTATATGAACATTAGGAGTTGGACACCTACCTCAATTTAATTTGCTAAACAAATGAGTGACTGTCTGTCTCCGTGATGATCAGGAACTGAAGTTAGGAATCATTTCTTCAACTCTTTCCTTTCTCTGATCAAACTCTCACTCTCCGTAAATTATTTAAAGCAAGGGTAGCAAGCCACAAAAAATCAAACAAGTTGTTTCACCAATGGTAGCACCATATCAAGTAACCAAAGTAGTGTGCTACTACTGATTATTTCTCACTCTCTTTTTCAGGAAGAGAGAGAGAAGCAATCAGTAGCCATCCAGCCATTCACATCACATATGTGACTGCAGAAGTGGCAGTCTGAGCCCCTTCAACTTTATTGTGCGGTTAAACTGTATAGACTTCTGGCCATCACACTGATGCCTTCTCTCCTTAATCTGGACTGCTTTTACAGCAGTCCAGATTTAGAGACACTAACCTAAAAAAAAAAAAAAAACAGAACTTGGTGAGCATGCGCAGTTCGAGTTCCAGGACTTTGCGAGTCAGTCGGACTCGCTTAGAGCACTGTCTGGAGCCAGCCAGTAAATATAAATAATTAATTTAATAAATATTTTATTTTAAAAAAGTTCTTTTCTTTTCTTCAGAGCTGGGGAGCCTGCAGTCCTTCAGCCCGATGGCACGAGCTGCTACTGGTTTCAGCAGAAGTGAAAGCTTCCTGTGTTTGAGAATGAAGAACTAATAGAGAAGAGGCAGCAGAGATAAGTGTTGAATCATCTGCATACTGTATTATAGAATTATGTGGAGTAGCTATGTGTAGATTATTAGTAAAGAGTGAGAAAAGGAGAGGGCCCAAGATAGATCCTTGTGGGACCCAATGGATAAAGGAAGGTGTGGAGATAGGTTGCCCTGCCATAGAACAGATTGTTTACAGCCAGATAAATGGTATTAAACCAAACTGTGGCAGATGGTAAGAAGGATAGTTCAGTTAGTACATTTATTAGTTTGGAATGGGAGAACATATCAAAAGCTTTTGATAAGTCTAGAAAGATGGCAGATACAAAGTTGTTATTCCTGTGATGTTTTATGGTATTAGTGAAGGATAAGACAGCTGTAGTGGTACTATGTGATAGGCGAAACCCATGCTGAGTGTTTGAGAAAAGGCTATTTGTTAGTAAGAATTTCATGACCTGGAGATAAATGCACATTTCAAGTAGCTTAGAAAGAGATGAAAGAATAGCAATTGCTCGATAGCTTGTCAGTTCTGTGCAAGGTTCTTCTTTATGAAGTGGGACTACATGGGAAATTTTCCACAGTTGAGGGACCTTGTTTTCGAGAATGGATCTATTTATAAGGATTGATACTGGGAAGGCTATAGATTCAGCTGCAAATCTGAGGTATTCACTGGGTAAGTATCTACGGCAAGTGTAGTAGGTTTTAGTTTCTGGAGTAGTTTTTTTGTAGAGGCAGTAGGAATTGGGAAGAAAGAGAATGAGGCATTGTTGGTTGTAGACTTGGCTGGTTTGGTGTCAGGAGTAGGGGTTTGCTGCTTGGAAAGGGCAATTATAGATTCAGTAAAATGTTTGTTAAAAATGGTAGCTATGCTATTGGAATTGTTGTGGATGTTTGGAGTTGGTGTAATAGATTTTCCTGGGTGAAGGATTGAGTTTATAGCAGGCAAGAGTCTTTGAGGGTTTTTTTGATATGTGTTTTGAATATTATGATAGAAATTTATTTTATCTTGTTTTATTTACTGTGCATAGAGCACTACAAAACATGACTGTATATATATATATATATATATATATATATATATATATATATATATATATATATATATATATATACACATATATATCACTAGTAGTAAAGGTATAATTATTGCTTTGTAAATATTCATATAGATTGCTATTTGAAAATGTTATGGGTTATCCATTCATACCAGTTGCTTTTACCCCACTATCACAATGCATAAGAGACTGGATAAAATAAATGTTAACAAAATATTATTTTTTTTATATGCAATCACTTTTTATTCCCTTTTCTTTTTCTACCACCAGTTAGTCTGCTGTTCTGATCAGCCCAAGTTTTATTTTTTTCTCACCTGTTGCCCCACAGTTGACATTTCCATAATCTTCATTATGGTTTTGCTGCTGCCTGAGCAGAGATGGCTCTTGCATAGTCCTCTTTAGCACTTGTTCTGTAGTTGCCATAGTGTCATTCACAGAGCAACAGGCAGTCAATGTGCACCAGAATTAGGGAAATGGTACATTGTCCCAGTCCCCTTCAATAAACACATCACACCAAATGACATTTGCCGACCTTTATTAAATTTCCATAACATAGCTTTGTTCACCAAATTCATTAATTACAACTATTCATAATACAACTGGTTCTAAACACAGTATAACATCCTTATAATGTTAATCAGGGCAGCGTACCTACTCACCCTGCCCAGTAAGCAGCGTCCATGCCTCCGTTCACTTACTTTACTTATGAAGCACCACCCTTGTAATGTTAATCAGGGCAGTGTACCTACTCACTCTGCACAACAAGCAGGTTTCATGACTCTGCTCACTTACTTTACTTATGAAGCAGTGTCTCATCTCACTTCATACTCCATTCATTGAATTACCTTCCACCAAATAAGCAGCATCCTTACCTCAGCTTGGTTATCTATTCAGCAAACTTCCTCCAACTACTCCTTTTCCTTTTCCCAGATCCTTGGAATGAACCCAGACACCAGAGGGGGAACAGAAGAGAGCAAGCCTATCCCTCTTCTCTGCTAACCAGCCTGATCAGGCTGTTCCTCCTCCCTTCTACCCAAACTTGTTCATCCCACTACTTCCCATAAAGGGAAATGTCAAGCCAAACATCATTTGGTGTACCCATCATCTGTAAAGCACCTTAGAATCCTATCATAAATCCACCTCGCCATACCATCACACATGAAAATGCATACATGAAACACACCCTAATGAAACTAACTAAATTAGAATTACCATGACCCCACTGTACCACCGGAGCATCCACACCAAGAAAATACATACCCTTTTAGCCTGCTTCTTTCAAAGCTGAATCCTGGCTTGACCTGAATGGATTGACAACCTATAACCACAACAAAACCACAAACTATAAGCCCTTGAACTCAAATCGACACCCAGTCAAAACAATTAGTATCAAGTCTCACACCCAAGACCCTGTCAACTGTAGTATTCACCTTAGCTCACCAGCTACCCAGTTCTGGATGTGCAACAACTCAATTACTGTAAGGAATAGTCTAACTTCAAAACTTTAATGTCCTAACCTTATATGGCAGAAAACCAGCACCTCTTGACCTAGTTCCTGAAAACTCGCCTATGCTCAGCAATGAAGTACTCTATGTGCCCAGCCATAACACCCCCAATTCACTCATTACCAAACCATTCTTAACCCCTGTTTGTCCCTGGCCTTTCCCCTCGAAAGCTTTCTTTCCTTATGTTACCTATACCACTAGTAGGTAATTAAGACCTGTCCTACAACCAAGTCTTATCCTGCAACCAAGCATCCTTTAAACCTTCTAACTCCCCTGAAACAATGCACCCAATTTCTAAAACTACCCCCACAGCTACCTTCCTACCATGCTTCTTAAAACCCTATCCACAAAATTCAACCAAACCCCAAGTGAAATGATCCTTGTGCTATTCTGTAAAACCTTAACCTGGTATGTAACATTAACACTACCTACTCAAGGGACACATTTGTCACCCCAAAGATACCACCCTTTAGGAACAAACACCAGCTCCCTGTCAAACACCTCATTGTCCCTTCCCCCAGCTATGGATAAGTGAATGCAACCACCCCAATGTTCCAAGAAAGCAAGGATTGCACTTCACTGGCTGGCAAGAGCCATAGGGCTGTGGCCTAATAAGTTCCCGTGCTCCTACGAATGTCGTGACTCTACTCATTCTGTGGGATCCCCACACTCCTCAAAAACCATCCGACAGTTTTTCCTTCTGCCCCCCCACCTACCTCTTCCTTACTTGCCCCCTATCCCAACCCAATAATCAGCTCCCACTAATTAAACACAGAGGTCCAACATGCCTTATTAAGGTGATACTCAGACCCACCTTGAGCCTCATTATAGTGGCAAGAACATCCACCCTATCAAAATATCACCTTTCAATTCCCCTTTTCAAGCCACCACATGATGCTTTCTGCACTTCAGCAATTTCCATCAGGAACTGCTGCCCACTTGTGCTCCCCATTTGTAACCTCCTCACTCGCTACTACTTCCATCATCATCGAATTCACAGCATATCGCCACAACTGGTACTCGGGATGCCACCATCTACAAAGAAAAGGACAAAAGTAAACCCTTTAATATGTAAAGAGAAGGCTCTACCTTATACCCACCTATTCCAGATACAGCTACAGCATTCCAAGGCCCCATCTGCAAGAAAGAAAAAGACATGTAAATCATCCAAAATACATCACCCACATTCCAAGACATCTTCAAGGACAATCTATCCTGCCAACCCAGGAAGAAATGTACCACCACCACTCACATCTATGACAAACCAGCCAAAACTGAAGCTATGCTTCCAAAGACCCAATCAAATAACCAAGATAAATTTAACTACCAGTCGAGTATGTTAAAACTAAATCTCACACATGAAGAAACCGATCAATATCCCCAACCTGGATAACCTTGCAATTCCAGACCAAACCCATTAGCGCCCTGTATAAGCCAAGCTAACTTATATTGTAAAACCATCTGCCTGACTCTTAAACTTCCATCTCCAACGGATGCACACTAACCAACATAATATGGAACAAATGGACACAATGCAGCACCTAATAAGAGCTGACTAGCAGCTTACAAAATACAATCAGGTATTATTTTAAATATTCCTCTTACAAAGTTAAAATGTTGATAGAATAGTTTTTAAAGGGTGGAAGCCTGAACCCAAATGTCAGTCCTGTTTGCCACCATAAACCACCATGTGAAAATCATCCTCCAAGCCCAGGAAGGATCACCAATTACAAACGTCTACCAGGTCTCACAGTAGAGCCATCATTCGACCCTCCCCCCTTGCAATGTTCGGTACATCTAACCGCATCCCTCCAAACCAAGCCTGCCAAAAGGGAAGACAGAGACACAAAATAGACCCACCTCAAAAATATCTGCCCATCACTAATAGGGGGGATAAAGACCCAGCAATAGGGACAGCTCTTAAATATTGTTCTTATAAACTTAGAAAGTTGCTAAATTAACAGGTTTTCTGGCTGCATACATTTTTCTGCAGGATACAAAATCTGAAACACCAGTGTACATCAATACTGAGTGACTTAAATCCTCAGATTAACCCAGCAGATTGCCAGAAAACTGCATATTTTTTGAGGAATAGATCAACAATATGAGGCAGCAAAGCAAACCAGAGGCCATTATAAGTATGTAGCTGCTAGAAGTGGGACAACACCCTCAAAACAACCCTGCTGTAGTAAGCAATGAAGCTGCACGCCACCTCCAAAATTGCCTTAAATGTGGGGAAAACCATCTGACATCCACAATCTTTCATAATATTTAAGGAACTTTGATCACAATGGAGTAAAATGCGTTAACAAATGCATGAAGCATATTGGGTATCATGGTTAACAGCCATTACAAACTGGCTGCTGCTTCTTTTTTTTTTTGAAACAGTGAACATTAACAGCCCCTTGGCTTTCACCAAAATCCCCCCACCCCAGTCCTGCCAGAGGTTCAACTTTTAAATACAATAACTCACATTTAGAGTCAAGCAAGAAGTCTGGACAAAGCCATACTGAAATCGGTCAATTAATAACATGGGATAAAGGCCAAAATAGGGACAATTTTATGTTGTTCCTTTGAACTTAGCAAGTTGATCGTATAGCCGGTTTTGCACGAACATGACATTCTGAAGGGTATAAAGTCTGAAACTTGTCTGTCATTTTATCACATCAGTCTTTGACAATTCCTCAATAATTTGCCAGAAAACCTCATCGTTATGAAAACGGGGCAACTTTTTGTAGCTAATCCAGACATTCTGTACAGCAGAGAAGTACGAGCAGTGAAGATGGACTCAACCATTCGAATGGGAGCCATAGTTCTCAAACACGGAAAAGCAAGCCTTCCTTTAATAGGAGGGCATGGTTCTACAAACCTGACTGACCTGCAATACTGATAAATCCACCCCTCCACTGAAATAACATGAAAACAGCATGGGGACATTGGGGACCTACAGACACTAGATCCTACCCAGTTCGGCTTTGTCAAGGGCAGATCCTGCCTTTTGAACCTGGTTGACTTCTTCGAAACAGTCACCAAAGCCATAGATGAAGGAAAGGTAGTCCACACAGCCTATCTGGACCTTGCAAAGGCATTTGACACAATACCCCACTCTGGCATCATAGATAAGCTATCCAGCTTAAATATAAACCCCTATGTCACAAGATGGGTCGCAAACAGGCTCAAAGACAGAACCCACAGAGTGAGAGTTGCTGGAGCCAGGTCAGACTCAAAACCGGTCACAAGTGGCATCCCACAGGGTTCTGTCCTGGGACCACTCTTGTTCGGTATATACTTTTCCGAGGTACAGGCAAATGTGGGAGGACTATGGCTCACCAAGTTCACAGACGACTGCAAACTGGGTGCCATAATTAACTCTCCAGCTGACACAAACATCCTTCAAAAAGGTCTCACAGAGACAGATAACTGGTGCCAGTGCCATGGTTTAAAGCTAAATGCCAAAAAATGTATAGTCATACCCTTTGGCAAAAACAATGTGCCCACAAATTACCACATAGGCGGAAACCCATTAAGTACAGAGAAAGTTATTAGGGACCTGGGGACCCAAGTTGATAGCAATCTCTCCTTTGAAAACCACATTGCCAAAGTGGTTAGAAAGACCTTCTACATAGCCCACCTCATCACGAAGGGTTTCACATCTAGATCAAGAGAGGTAATCGTGCCCCTTTATTCATCCCTCATCAGGCCCATCATAGAATACAATGCCTCTTTTGGGATGTACCTTACCCGACAGCTGCAGCAATTAGAAAGACCCCACAAGTATCTCACCAAGAGGATCAAGGGTCTCAAACAGATGCCATATGCTGCTCGGTTAAAAAAACTCCAGCTCTACTTAGTTGCATACCGCCTACTTCGAGGCGATCTATGCCTGACATACAAAGCTATGTCAAATCCAGAATTAATGGACATGCTCCACCTCAGTAAATCTAAATCCCTTAGAGCCACATGCTTGAGGGACTTGAACCTCAGCACAGAAATAAATAGAACTTGCTGGAGGGACAGGTTCATAACCCAGAGGCTCCCTTCGCTCTGGAATAGAATTCCAGTTCATGTGAGGCAGAGCACCTCACTGAATCTCTTCAAGAAGAATCTCGATAGGTGGATGGGGGATCGTAGGTTTGTCCCAGGGATTACTCCCGTGTCACTATTAGACAGAGGCACAGTAAACTAAATCTTAAAAAGGGCACAGTATACTCAAATCAAGTGGCGTAAGCCATACAGAATCGGGCTAGGCTTATAATTGCCCCAGGGCAGATAGCCTAGTATGAACCTATGAACCTATGAACCATGTCTCAGTACTAACTAGAAGCAGCGGCCACTCAGACAGGAAGTGTACCAATCTTTCCTCCTATTATGTATTTATTTATTTATTTATTTATTTATTTATTTATTTATTTTATTGCCAAATCTACCCAACCAAGCTGTCAGCACCACACGCAACCCGACTGAGAGACTTGTAGTTCCCTGAGAATCTACCCAAACAACATTTCTCTTTGGCCACCCCAGTCTGGACTGTAAGACCCTTATCTCCATGCTATTCATGCCTCCACTTTACCTGTACCAGTAGTGACAGTATGTATATGCTGGAGTAACACCCCTCACTAACTGGCCTCAAAAACCCATGAACCAGCTTGATCGAAGCTATACAGATAACTTGACAAGACACAAACCAGTACATTCATGACATATATCCCTCAACTACTCACTCCAGTTTCCTTCAAGCAGGGGACTGCTACCCCCATAGTAATACTGCCAGAACACGCAAAATCTACCACAGAAAACACCCTGGAGGCTGTGACTAAAACTCGAAACAAATGAAAGTTTGGCATAATGGTTAAGGTGTTTACCTTACAAATACTAGGTGCAGGGTTTGATTCTCACATGGGGTAATTGGCTAGGCTTGCAATGGCCCACAAGGGTAGTTAGCCTAGTCTTATGAACCATACCTATGAACCATACCATACAACGGGATCCAGCCCCACCACTCAACCACCAACATACCGACAAGCAAACAGGGAACAAAGCAAGTGACCACCTGCACCACAAATCCCAATCTAAACCAAATAACCCCCACTTAGCTATATTTCAATCTGGAAACATTAATCAGGATTAAAATGCAGTGCGGCTCTGGCTCCACACCCAAAGGCCTTTTCTAGTAAAGCCTTACATGCCATTAAAGTGTTAAAATAATTTGTTCACTTTACAGAGATAACCACCTTGCTAACAAAACAAATTGTCTTCGTATACCAATCAACACAAAGAAAATATCTTGTTCACAACATGTAACCCTCTTTTATTACTCAAAATACCTATCATTCAAAATACACCATAGTTCCCAAGCCCACACAAAGGCCTCATTACATTGTTTATGCACCAGTAAAGCAGCAGTTACCTCAGTGCAAACATTCACTCTCTCTGTGACATGATGATAACAACAGCTGAAGTTTTTTGCAATTTTGTCCACAAGATGTAGCCAAGCTTGTAACAGCAGCACATTTTTCAGATCATAAATTAGGCTCACATTTATTTAGAAGAAAAACATTCTTATGCAATTTTGTTCGCAAGATGTAGCCAAGCAAGAAAACATTCTTGCCATATATGATTTTCTGCAACTTGTCACATCAGGCACTTAGGAAATGCATTGAATGATTTGTTTAATCCGAACTGAATTCGGTACTTGGATGTACATTTTTTTTTTTAAAGATGCTGCACCGTGCATGTGTGGCAGTAACTTCAACCCCCACCAACACGCAGCCCGTGAAAATAGCCATCGCAGCTACCTCCAGCCCCCAACCTCCACCAAACCAAAATCGGTGTGAATGAATCTATAAAAGAGGATAGCTCCTCAAATGCTTCCCCCAGTACCGCTAGCATCTGACTTAAACCCTCTCTCTCTCTAACACACTAATGAGCAGTCACCACCGCTGAAATTGCACTACTACTCCCAGCCGAGACTCAAGCACCTGTCAATACCGTTTCTAACTATAAAAGCTTATGTCCTCTATACCTAGCTCCTTAAAACTTCCTGCCATTAATCCAATTGCCCACCTATTTCAAAGAATACTCCCCCAGACTACACAATCAGCTCTGGAACTACACTCAAGATTGAAAAGCCTAATGTATGAATATAATACAGACCTACATCCACTACTCACCTATACCACCATATGCAAACCACCTGCTCACCTGCCCCTCAGGAACACCCGCAGGTTGTCTCGGACGTACACTTGTCTTAGCAAGGTCACGCCTAAATGTGTTGCTTAACCCAGCTACACTAAACTAAACCTCTTAAGCCCCTCCCCATCCCTATCTCATTTCCTCCCAACCATCCCTGCCTCTACTTAACACTTACACCTCCCCAACCCACTTAATTCCCCCTAATCACAACCTAACCCCCCATGAAGATTCCCCGGGACAACTTGGTTTGTTGCCAAATTTCATTTCTGGGACAGATTTGCCACAATAACTGCTGAACTACATTGCCAGTGGCAGAATCACATTTGGAAGAGAACGAACAACCTGTTTTAGATTTAAGTTTTACATTTATCAATTTATATTAATATCACCTTAGCTGAATCTGAAGTTCTTGTATTCAGCAAAGAGTGGTCTGCTCTGCCGTCTAAACATGCCAGTCTGGAGATATCATTAGCAGTGTGAGGAATTACACTCATAAACTGAATTTAAGGTGTGCTTTGAGCTCCAGTTGTGATAATAACAGTGACAATATTTTAACCAATGTCATTCACCCTAGCTCCTACAACCCTCTGCTTTTACCAGAATCTGATGCATTTCTATGAGTAACTGAGGGGGATATTACACAATGGTTATCTGAAAAGACATCAAAAATATTTTCTAATATGACAAAGGTGATATGAACACATTAAACAGTCTGCAGAACAATGAAAGTATTATCATAATCAAAGCAGACAATGGTTCAGCAAGTTTTTTACAATTTTAATACATTAAGTATGTTGAATAATGAAGCAGACTATGGCAAAATCAGTTGGGTTAATATTGTTAGAGCCTATAAATGGACCAATGTTTTTACAGAAGAATGGCTAATAGAGTTTTATTATAGCAAACTTTGACATTTTACTTCAGAGTTACAGGTCTCAAATTTGCAAGGTTTTAGGCCTCCCAAAATACATAAGATTTGAATAATCCACCTTTAAGGCCTGCAGTGGTTAGTAGTGGAAGCAGGACAGAGCCAAATTTAGATTACCAAGCAAACATATTTGTACAACTATGCCTGCCTGGTATTTAGGTAAGACAGGTTAAGGGTTAAGTACAGTGCAGCGGCAGTGGGAGTATGGGTATGGGATATGATGTAGTAAGAACAGGAAGTGCAGGATAGGTATGGGATATGATGCAGCAAGAGGAGGAAGTGCAGGGTGGGTATGGGATATGATGTAGCAAGAGGATGAAGTGCAGGGTGGGTATTGGAGGGGAGTGCATTGTATAAGTCTGGGATTGAAGAGTAATTGCTCTCTTTGGTGTGCATGTATGAATGCATAAGTGCCATTTACCTATGCACAACTACCCAAGTAGACAGCTGAAATCAACTGACAAAATGTTAACTGTTGCAAAAGCTAACAACTCATTCGGTGACTCTTTGTGCTCCTCTTTCCTTGCAAAAAACTCTCATTCTAAGAAACATAATAAGCACAGACTCTTTTAAGGTACAAACAAGACAATACCTAAAAGATACCCAGCTTTGTACATGCACAACTCCTGGATGATAAATGTCATGCCCCTTGCTTTCTCCTTTACTTTCCAACCACTATGCCCTTAGTTATTGGTCAAAAATCTCCTTGTGGTCTTCTGCCTCCTCTTCTTCCTTCTAGCTATCCTAAAAAATTCTCTCTCACTCTCTATCTCTCTCTCACCTCTTAATACTAATGCTGCATTTTTCTCCCTTTATCTCCTTCTATCAAGTTCATTTTCAAATATGTTTTGCAGCTCTTTACATGATGCTATTAAATAATGATAATCTTGTTTAAATGTTGTATATTTGCAGATTATTTGTTCACCTCTGTTGATAACTTGTATATCTCTGTTTGCTATGCTCTTTACGTATTTTTTTTGTGGTGATTTTCTCCACAGAAAAAGTTTCATAGCTTATTACATGATGCTGCTACTAAATAATGACACTCTGTTTACATTTTGTATTGCATATGGCTGTTTACTATGTTCTTTATGTAATATTGGAATTTTTGTGGAGCTTTTCTACCTGGTCTCCTCTGAAAAAGAGGTAACTTTCTGGCCAGCTGGACTATACTGGTAAACAAATGCAGAAAGTAAATATATAAATAAAAAATAAATATAAGGGCAGATCATGCCTCCTAAACCTGGTGGACTTCTTTGAGGCAGTTACCAAGGCTATAGACGAGGGAAAGGTGGTACACACAGCCTACCTAGACCTTGCAAAGGCCTTCGACACCATTCCCCATTCTGGTATTATAGACAATCTCACCAGCCTGAACATAAACCCCTATGTCACAAGATGGGTTGCCAACTGGCTCACGGACAGAACCCACATGGTGAGAGTTGTGGGAGCTAGGTCTGACTCTAAACTGGTTACAAGTGGCATTCCCCAGGGCTCAGTCCTAGGACCCCTCCTGTTTGGCATATACTTCTCAGAGGTACAGGCAAGCACAGGAGGACTATGGCTGACCAAGTTCACAGACGACTGCAAACTAGCAGCTATAACTGACTCTCCGGCTGACACAGACATCCTCCAAAAGGGTCTCACTGAGACAGATACCTGGTGTCAAATTCATGGCCTCAAGCTAAATGCCAAAAAGTGCATAGTCATCCCCTTTGGAAAAAACAAAGTACCCACAAACTACTACATAGGTGGTAGTCCCCTAAATACGGACAACGTAATAAGGGATCTGGGGACCCAAGTAGATAGTAATCTCTCCTTTGATAATCACATTGGCAAAGTGGTTAGAAAATCCTTCTATGTGGCCCACCTAATCACAAAAGGGTTTGCATCCAGGTCAAAAGAGGCCATTATGCCCCTCTACTCATCACTCATCAGACCCATCATACAGTACAAAGCTCCATTTGGGATGTACCTTACAAGACACCTGCAACAGCTGGAAAGACCACAGACGTACCTCACCAAGAGGATCACTGGCCTCAAACAGATGCCCTATGCAGCTCGACTGAAGAAACTCCAGCTGTACTCGGTTGCATACTGCCTACTCAGAGGTGATCTCTGCCTGACATACAAGGCCATGTCCAACCCAGAACTGATGGACATGCTCCACCTAAAGAAAACCTTATCCCGTCGAGCCACACACTCTAAGGATCTAAACCTCACCACAACAATAAATAAGTTGTGCTGGAGGGATAGATTCCTGTCCCAGAGACTTCCCATGCTTTGGAACAAGATTCCAGTCTACATTAGGCAGAGCTCCTCACTAACACTCTTCAAGAGAAACGTTGACGAGTGGATGGGAAACAAAGTTTACCCCGGGGATCACTTCAGTGGCTCTGCTGGACAGAGGTACAGGGAACTAATCTAAGGGGGCAGCGAAAGCCAACACATTCTGGCTAGGCTTATAAATGCCTTTGGGCAGATAGCCTAGTACCTACCTATAAACCTATGAACCTATAAATAGTATCAAAATATGTGATCTGTCTAAGCACCTAGTCAATTAAAAGAAAGTGGTATTCCTGGAGGGTGATGAAATACCTTTTAGGTAAATATCAGGTGGCTGGCAGTGGGCAGCCGTGGTGGTGCAGCGGTTAGCATTGCCGCCTCACAGCATGAGGTGCTCCGGTTCAATCCTCAGCTGGGGGTACCTTCTGTGTGGAGTCTGCATGTCCTCCCTGTGGTCTTGTGGGTTTCCTCTGGGTGCTCTGGTTTCCTCCCACATCCCAAAGACATGCTGTAGGTGGATTGGACACTCTAAATTGGCCCTAGGCATGAGTGTGTGCATGTGTGTGCCTTCTGTGGAAGGTTGGGTGCCGGGCTGGCAAATCAGCATCATAAAACTCCATTGCCAATCATGAGCAGACAGGTGATCTGCTGTGGTGACCCCTAACTGGGAAAAGCCGAAAGCAGAGGAAGAAGTGGATCAGGTGGCTGACAGTGTGGCGATGGATAAAACCAGTGACATATAGAGAGAGAAGAGATAGTATGGTGATGGATAAAACAAGTCAGAGGCAGGGTAGTAGGTTGTATGGTAGAATCAAAAGATGGACGGCCAAGTAGGAGTTGAACGGTAGTGTGCCACATACACCTTTACATCACGGCTGTCTGTATTTGCAAAATGTCAATTTTTCTTGGTAGCTGGTGTGTTCCTGTTAGAATCTGTGGTTTTCTGGCAAAGCAATGAGGAGCAAAGGTGCTGTATAATATAGATAGATAGATGGATAGATATAAAATTAAATAAAAATGAGACACACATTGTAATGTTTTCAATTCGTTTGTATTCTGAGCTGCTTTCATTACTTGAGGCTTTGTCCAGACTGTGCTACAAAGCTGAGAGGTATGATTCAGTTGCTTTCTTGGCATAACTCTGACTGTGCAGGGACAAATCTCAACAGAAAAAGGGGCAAATTCATCAGTATTCAGAAACATGATAGTAATTTTTTGGCAGAAGAGGAGAAGATGAATTGATATGTTTGTCAGAAGTAAGGAAGCCTGAAACTCTAATTTAGTTCATTACTTATTAAGTGTAAATTACTACCTTTTTTCTCTATATGTCACTGGTTTTAAGAGGGATTAAGAGGAACAGAGCTAGAATCAGGGGCATCCCTGAAGATCAGGAGAAATTGAGATGTAGGACTGTTTGTTTATTTAAAAAAAATGAAAAACAGCACTGTTGTTCCATACTTGGTGCTTTGTGAGTATGTTGTGGTTAGGGAAGAGTATGGTGTGTTATTGATTTTGGGACAATCTGTTGGCTTTGGGTGTGAGGTCCTTCAGTATGCTTGGTCATACAAAGCTATTTATTTTTAATAGTGATTTGTCAGCAATAGTGCTAATTGTGGTTAGTTCTTGTTTCTGCCAAGTGAGGGTTAGGATACTGAAACATGACAATGGATCTGTGATGCATTGCATTGCTTAGGATGTCAGTGTCTTGTCTGGGGATTGTTTGGGAGTGAATTTTTTTGAGAAAGAGTAAATTAGTGAAGGGTTGTGGGGGTGTGGAGTTGTTTTTGGCATGTCTGATTGTTCTTACATTTTTTTCTTTATGTTATAGGATGGTAGATGTCAATATCTTTAAAGATTAATGGTCAAACATTGTAGCCCAAGCTGAAGTGCTGTTTCATGGGGTGACAGTGTCAGCTCCAGAGGCTGTACTGCCAGTGAATGTAGTGTCTGCAATGGCAGTTGAGATACCAAATAAAGAGAAGTGTGTTCAGAGAAGTCAAATGAATAGAGCTGCAGAAGACCAACAGACAGGCAAAGCACTTTGGGCACTACCTACTGCAGGTTTAGAATCGGATGTGATGTGTGAGCAAAGTGTGGTCAGGTTTATTATTAACACAACATATTCTGCTATCTATTAAAGAAAAGATTTTGCATACAGTATATGTGGATATTTTGATTTGACTGATGGCGATGGAGCTCACTTATCAGTGGAAGCAGAATCACCTGGAGCTAATGATTTGGCTACACTTTAGCAATGCTAAGAAAGTGGAAGTTGGGTTGGTATAGGATGAGGTCTTGGGACAACTAGGTCCTGGGTTTCATCTACATAGTGACTGTTATTTTAAAGAAAGCTGCATCACAAGGCTTACTACTGTTGTCTTATTTTCTTACAGTTAGGGATGTTCAGTGCTTGCATGGGGTAATGCCTGGTTATGGTATGAACAGCAATAGGAAGTTTAAGGCAGTGGATAAGTCCATTAGGTGGAGTCACATCATGCCAATACATAGCTTGGCTCCATGACTGATAGGATGGGAAGTTAGTTTAATGTTGCATCAGGGGAAGGAGATCAAAAGAGTGGGAATTGTTGGTCTTATAATGCTGGTAAATGTACTTGGCCCTCTTACCATTTTTTCATTCCTGCTCAGTCCGTTGGGGGTTCTCACAGGGCAAATTCATGCTGGAAGAAAGAGAATTCTGGTTCTGCATTGCAGCAGGAGAATGTCAGACAAAGTACAACAAACATAATCAGTCTCAGAGACAGTGGGATTTTTCAAGGCTCAAGGGTCCAGTTGTCATTCAGGAGGTTTTCAAACAGGCCATTGGATGCATCTCCCATTAGGGTTAAAGTTTTGCAGGATTTGTTGAGTGGGTAATCTATTTGGCAGGATGCAGAGGAGCTGGTTAAAAGTCTTACATTTTAAAATACAGTCTGGAGTTGTAGATAGTGAAATGATTCCTAAATATTTGAAATCAGTTAGGGTTAAGGAAGATATGGCAGCTCCTTGGCTTCACAAAGAGGTGAGACTGGGTAAAGTTTTGAGTCGATATGTGCAAATCACCATTTCTTAGTTTTCACATATCTCCTTTACATGTGGTACCTAAGAAAACAGTAGAGGAATATCATTTGATTCACCATTGTCTTGTCCAGAGGTTGGCTTTGTTAACAATCATGATGATAGAAGGAATACTCGTATGCAGTGTGCATCATTGGATGATGTAGTTAATATTATTAAAACATTAAGGATACTTGGTTGGTTAAGTTAGATACTGAGGCAGCTTTGCACTTGCTGCCTATTTGTGAAGCTGATTGGCCTTAGTTAGGTATGTGTTTGATATGAAACTTTTATTTTGATAAGGCTATGCCCAAGGCATGTGCTGTGGCTTGTGCATGTTTTGAAAAGTTTAGTAGTGTATTGCTATTGGATTTGGCAGCAAAGGTCTCTAGAGTAGTGGGCAGTGCATTATTTGGATGGTTTTTTTTTTTTTTTTTGGTCAAGGGGAGGAGTCAGAGGCAGGTTTGGTTATGTAAGTATTTGTTGATTGGTGTGCAAAGTTAGGTGTGCCATTGACCTCCAATAAAGCAGAGGGACAGAGTAAAATTAAAATTTTGGAGATTTGGAAGTGGATGTGGAACAGGATTTATTTTGTTTACCTGTTGGCAAGGTTTTCAAATTGAGAGAGAAGTTGACTTTGTTTGAGAGGAGGGAGAATGTAATGGTTAAGGAAGTAATGGAGGTATTAGGCTTGCTAAATTTTGCATGTAGAGCTGTAGGGCCAAGTAGGACATTTCACTGATTTTAATGAATTTATTGTGGTGGAAAAGAAGTAGGCGTCATTGACTTAGGGTGTCTAGAAAAGTGAAGAATTACATTGTGGTATGATTGTTGATTTTGAAAGATTTTAATAGCATTTCTTTATGGCAACATGATTGTGTATCATCAGAGGATTTCCATTTATAAAGAGATGCAGCTAGTAGCAGTAGTATGGCAGTGATTTTTCCAGAAACAGGTGTTTTAGTGCAATGGGCATTAGAATGGCCTGCAGAATGGAGTAAGGACTTGGCATGTTTGGAATTGATGCCCACTTGGGCAGCAGTTGTCATTTAGCAGGAGGACTTGTAGAATCAAAAAGTCATTTTCCATTTGGATAATGCAGCAGTGGTCCATGTGCTAGCAAGGAAGTCAGTTGGGTCAGAGTTGGTTCAGTTGGTTTTGTGTCAGTTAGTATAGTTGAGTTTAAAGATTAATTTGCCTTTTTCAATGAATGTGCCAGGGAGGTTGAATACAGAGGCTGATAGTTTCTCTCACTTTCAGTTCAAGAGATATCAATAGTTAGCACGTGCTGGCAAGGAAGTCAGTTGGGTCAGAGTTGGTTCAGTTGGTTTTGTGCCAGTTAGTATAGTTGAGTTTAAAGATTAATTTGCCTTTTTCAATGAATGTGCCAGGGAGGTTGAATACAGTGGCTGATAGTTTCTCTCACTTTCAGTTCAAGAGATATCAGTAGTTAGCACCAGAAGCAGAGTTATTAACAGTGGTAGTTCAAGAGGAGATATAGAACACTGGCGGAAGATATCAAGTTGGTTAGTGACTCAAATTTTAGTCCAGGTCTTCAAGAATATCTTACATTTCTGCAGCATCAACCTTTATTTCATTCAGGCAGCAATTTCCTATTGATCAGAGTGATTGGTCTGCAAGGCTAGTGAAGGTATTTGGTTTATAGATGGGAGTTGGGTGAGGCAGTGAGTATAATTAGGGTGCACATGGCAGCTTAAAGTGTGATGGCTAAGTTGATGGGATTGGTTGATGTTACCAAGCATTGGGGTGTGTTACAGATATGGAATGGTTGGCAATGGGTGAAGGAGGCAAATTTTTATAGATGATTACTATTGAGCAGGTGTCTTTTGAGGGGTTTGTTGCCAGATTTGCAGGTTGTGGTGCCTAATGCTATTGAGTGTGTATTATGGTCTTGTTTGTCAGCATTTATGTATGCTGGTGTGATGGTCCCTACTCCAGGCCAGTAATCAAGGACCCTCAATTAAATAATAAAATAGAAAACATGAGAATGCTGAATATCTAGTTACAATAAACACCAGAGTTTCAAACACATGAGATAAAAAAATAACACAGTTGGATAGATTTACACAGATGCAGAAAACAATACTTAACTAATCTCACTATATTTTCCTGACTGACTAAAGAATTGCTGTTCCCTAGTTAAGTTACTTACTACAGTAAGACTAGATGAGTTGCTTATTACAGCAAGGGAAATGAGGTGTGAGGTTGTCTGAGATATCTGTGAGAGATCTTTCCTGTCAGTTCTGAAATACAAAGTACTACTGTGAAAGTTCTGTCATATCTCTCACTAGTATCTAAAGAACCATTTTGATGCTGGTTATAGAATGACATCATATCTGGTCAAAAAGTAAACTCAACGCTGCTCCGATACAATGAAGGCTGTCCAATTGCCAAAATCACGAACTGTCTATTGTATTCCAAGTACGACCACGGAATGGTGAAAATAAAATAATATTTATTTAAACACTTGAAAAGAAAAATTGAATAAAAATAAAAATCAAATACTATCATATCTGGTCACCTGACTCTGGTGCAATACACACTCAGAGCTTTGCTAAGATCTGTTGCAGCATCTGAAAGCTATAAAACAATTTCAAAAACTTCCGCCATTCCAGGGTAGCAATTAATTCACCCCTGAGGACAATACAGTAAGATTCCTAGTTCTGGTTTTCCCAGACATTTTTGTCTCTTGTTGCAATCAGACCTGTAAGATAAACTCTTTATGGCATAAACCAACCCATTTAATTTTCAACCTATTTTCTGAAACTAGATGGACTGAGATTAACCTCTTCCCTTCCAGAATTCTCTATTAAAACATATACATTTAATAAGTGATAATAATCAGCGGTGGCTGGTGACTTCAAATCAAAGGGGGGCTCCAGGAGATAGCTGAATGGGTGGGGATAATGGGAAGGAATGTGGCCAACTAGAAAAAGGGGTGGAGCTATGCTAAAAAACACAAAAACTGTGACTTTAATTAAATACACTGCCCCAGGTGCCAAACTGTCATTATGAGAGTCCAATCAAGACAAAATGAATCGTAGAAGAAAAAAAAATTTCAATGCATTGGCTACATGACAGCTTACTTAATATCTAAATGGAAACAAAAAGGTTGTGAGGCATGAAAAAATAAATTACTTTTTAAATACATTACTGGAATGCCAGTCAAAACCCAGCATAAGAAAAACAAGCAGCACTCATCTCAAACCACTTCTCGTTGCACTGCAGTTCTAATTATAATTTATAGTCAGCGTTATAAAAGTACCAAGTAACATGCTGAAAGTAGCAATCTTTGTAATACCCCCACTTCTAAAAATGTTTATTATCCAAAAAGACCTGCTGCCTGACAACAACTATCTACTTGTATCATGGGTAAAACATGATCAAAGTAAAAAATAAACTGCAAACAAGAAACAAGCTCAAGATAAATTGCTTAAAGGATTACTGCACAGCTTATGGACCACACATGATAGATTGGCATTCTGTTTAGTTTACAGGTAAAGCCTGCAAAGATGACTGTAAGTCTCCAACAAATGTAATGAGCTTCTGAAAATACTGTAATCCTGTCCTTTATTACAAATACTGCCATATGCATTTCAATACCTAAGACTTATACACTGTCTAGTTATGTAAATATTCTCTGCATGGCAACAACAAAAAGGCTTTCAATGTTGGTAATTCTTTAACAGTATGCTTATTTAAGCTTACTTGCATCTTACAGTCTCAGACAAACTTACCTGAAGGTCATTAAAGCATTGCTACTTAAACACAGACCAACAGGCCCTACAACAACATGCCTTTTCTGAATAAGAAGAAGCATAAATTAACAGTATAAAAATATGACAGAAAACCAGAACATTCTGCAAAATCAAGGACAGATGAAAAGCCACTGTATTACTTGTGTCTGCCTTGGATGGGGGGATAATCTGCACACTTACACTGCATAACTGCTCCTTGCCTTGAATGGACACATCCAGAGTCACTACGTCGGGGAGTGGGGTGTAACAAGTATGGCACAATTTGAAATGTCTCTGGCTGACGGTGATGGCCCTGATATATTTGTCATACCTCTCAGCCTCAGAGCAAGAAATCTGGACAAAGCCTTTAACAGAAGGGGGACAAAGGCCCAAAAATAATGACAATTTTTAAATATTGCTCTTATAAATGTAGAAAAATAAACAGGAATTGCCGCTGTACCTCCTAAAGTATCCTGTAGCAAAACAGCAAGCAGACGCCAAAATGATGAAATAGTAACTAAACAAGATACACCACGAGAGCACTTCCTTCAAAAATGAATATCCTTTATTCCAGATAGTAACATACACAAGAATGAGCGCTTTCGCGTGCTTCTTGCACACTTCTTCAGATATAAATTACCCTATCTTTCCTTGCTCTTTTTATACTTACCAATACTTCCAATTAAACTTTAAACAATTACACAATTTAACAATTGAGTAATTAACAGTAAAGATTTCCATTCTTTTCTAAGAGAATCCATGCTATATATTTGACTTCTGTCTCGGATACTACAAATAGCTTGTAGTTTCCACTTTTTTACGGTGATATTTCTTCAGCAAGTAATAATAATAATCAAAAGGTATCTCCTGAAGAAACAAAGTAATATGCTTATAATAAAAACATCAATATTGATGAACATATGTTCACTGATAGCAAAAACTTAAAAACACTTGTTGCTCTAACAAATTTAAGTGATTAAAATATATACATTAAAAACGCAGATTATACATAGAAAGTATTTCATGTACAATAGTATCAAATAGAAACTCCCTCCTAAATTGTATAAGGGATTAGATAATAAATAGTAAATAACTAGATGCGACGACACCTAGAATACAACTAAGTTTCTATGTAATGACTAATTACTGACTTCATATCCCGGGTTCCGTTGTGAAGTCAGAAATTTTACTTTTTGTCTCAAAACCTGTATAAAATCTACAATCCATGTGTCTTTACTAACTGTCATGGTCACTGAAAAGTTTCATCTAGCTTGTACTAAAGTATGTCCTATTGTATACTCGAAGTTAAAATAGCACGTCTAAAATTTTAAGTTTAAAATTTTACCGCATAAAACATAGCAGAAACATGACTCAAGAGTTCCCTTGCATGTGCTGATTATCAGAGTTCACTATTATATATAAATACATCTGTGTATTTTAAAATACCTGAGTTTTGCATAAATTTTAATTAGAAAAAGGTCTGAATAATTATAATATTAAAGTGCTTCATGTTACTGGTCTATTTAATCAAGACATGAGACGATATATTTCTCATATCTTGTTTAATATAATATAGTTCATGTTTTGTGCAGCATCAATAATTGATGTTGAATATGTATAGGGTTCAATATTAATAATATTAATAATAAATAATAATAATAAATCTATATCAAATATAACCAGAACAATATAAAGAATTTAAAAATATAAAAAATATAGAAAATCATTAATGCAAAACTATACTCGTAGAGTATGTCAATTATCCTATCTTTTATTTAGTATAGCAGATGTGTTACTGTAAATTCTGACCGATGAGGTATATTTCTATCTTATCTTTCCACTGCTGGATGGGGTCAACACAAAGAATATGTATATGAGGCATATAAACTAATAATTAAATGAATAGATGAAAAAATTCCTCAAAAGTATATGTCAATATATACTATTCCATTAATTAATCAGCCCTTGAGTCAAACAACTCTGGGCATATAGTTCAAATGTCATTCTTAGTACTGGCCCAGATTTATCTGGATATATATGGCCCAAATATTCAATCTAGCCCATTGATTAACCTACTCGAAAATTCCATATCTGACAAAATATATGATGGAAAATAAATAAATGAATAAATAAATAAATAAATCTCGTATGCAATCTTCAGGACTTCATCAATTCAAAAACAGGTATATACAATCTGAACATAGCAAATAATTCATAAACTTAATGAAATCACATTCTTGGAACATTATTACAGCCCAGAAGCTTCCTGTGTTTCTCTAGTTCTCCATCATGTATATATTTTTCCAAACATTATAAACATATGTACTAAGAGAAAAATATATATGTGTATAATAATGTGGGGAATAGCACATAACTAGCTTAATTATTCCAGAAAAGGTTTGACTGTGACATAGTTATTAATCCCCGGGTCTCTGTGTGCCCCTGACCTAAAAATCCACTCCATCTCTAATTTCGCTAGGGCATTGTTATTGTCACCCATCCTGGGGCTAATATCTAGAGTTTGTAAGACTCTAAAATTAAAATGATGTGTCGGATTTAGAGTGATGTGTTTGGCCAGTGCATTCAATTCATTTTGTTTACGAATGTCATAGATGTGATTGTAAATGCGCTCTCTCAGCCTCCTCTTGGTGAGACCAATGTAGAAGGTTTGACAGAGAGCACAATTGGCCATGTATATTAAATTCTTAGTGTTGCAATTCGTATGTGCCCTTGGTGAAAAATCAAAGTATCCATGTGGATGTCGATATTCTTGTAGAGTGGTGATATACTGGCACATGCTGCATTTCTTGCATGGATATGTTCCTGGTGTACCATTTATATCCTCCTTAACATAGACATTCTTATGTAGCTTAGGAGAAAAGATTGTTTTCAAGTTATCGCAGGTCCGAAAGACAAAACCCGGTTTGTCACCTACTATTGCCCTGATGTCATCTGTAATAGTAAGAATGTTCCAATGTCTATTTATAATCTTCCTGATTTCATTGATGTCATTAGTATATTTCAAAATAAAAGTAATCTTATTGTTGTGTGTATTGTACGTTGCTGTGTATTTATCTCTTAATCTACTCTTACCTCCAGGTTCCTCACAACAACTACTGTATATCTCCTCAACCCTATTCTCATATGGTATAATATGATGTCTTATCTCTTTAACTAACTTGCTGTTATACCCCCTGGCCATAAATAACCTTTCCATCTTGTCTGCCTCTATTTGTAATGTGGCCGGATCCTTACATATTCTAGATAACCTCGAAAACTGTCCTTTCATTATTCCAGAGAACATGAATCTAGGATGCATGCTGCTGTACTCTAAAATTGTGTTCCTCCAGCATGTCTTTCTAAACAACTTAAATGATAATTTATCTTCTGTATCATAATATAAAGTTAAATCTAAAAAATTAATCTCATTATAAGAGTACTCATATGTAAATTTCAGAAATGTGGTCGTTTTCTCTAGATAATCTACAAAGCTCCTCAGCTCATCAGTAGTGCCATCCCATGCCAGTATCACATCATCAACGAATCTCTTGTACATACGTATCTTATCCATCCATGGGCTATTGAATATATGTTTCTGCTCCCAGCAATATAATACTAAATTAGCATAGGAGTTTGCGCATGGGGTGCCCATGGCGACACCCCATGTCTGCAGATAGTATTTGCTATGAAACATAAATATGTTACAATTTAGTACTAGCTCCAATAATTGACCGATTAAAATCTGCCTGTCTCTTGAAAAATCACTCAGTGTAACCATTATCTCCCTCACAGCCTGTGTACCATATTCGTTGGGAATACACGTGAATAAATCACGAAGGAAGTGCTCTCGTGGTGTATCTTGTTTAGTTACTATTTCATCAAATGTAGAAAAATAATAGAATAGTAGGTCTTGCATTAGTATGAATTTTCTGAAGGATGTATGAAATCTGAAACTCAAATGTCTGTCATTATTTTCTAACTTCAATCTTTAATGATTTACCACTAATTTGCCAAGAAAACACAATTTTATGAAAAATGGACCAAAAATGTGATGCAAAAATGTAAAATAGCCACACAATACAGCTGGGAACCTGTCACAGAATGGACACTTTTTAATATTAGTACTGTTAACTTGAGCAGCTGATAAAATAAGAGAATCTACATGCATTTCTAAAATTAAAAGTAATCTAGAACTCTGATCATTACAATTATTTATTGACTGTAAATTCTCCATATTTTCTTCCAAATTTGCCATTTTGCAGAGGGATTATTAGGGGGAGAACAACATTTTCAGCCAAAATTGGGGACAGTTGAGAGGTTTGGATATACCTAATTCTATAAAGCAATTTGTTTTCACATACCTCTCAACCTCTTAACCCAGGAAATCTGGGCAAGGCCAAATATATTGGGGTAACATACAAACAGTACTAAAATTGCTCTTGTATAAACTTAGACAGTTGACAGAATAACAGGTCTTACTTTAGCATGCATTTTTCTGAAGAGTATGCAGTCTGAAATTCGATGTCTGTCATTATTTAGTGACTTAATTCCTAAATGATTTGCCAGAAAATCACAAATTTTATGATGAACAAACCAAAAATAAGAAGCAAAAATCTATTTATTCTGCAAAAATCTGGACAGTTAAGAGGTATAGTTCAGCTGGGGGCTATCTGAATTTGCCGCCCTTCTCTCTCACAAAATCATGGTCGAATGGGGCCTCCTCCCTTCAGCTATTCCAATGTCCCATTACTTGCCTATTTCACCCCATTTACCATAAACACTGTAATGTGCATATTGCTTTACTTCTACGATGATTTGGATTTCATTTAAAAGTTTTATTTTACATTTTTCATCACAAATCCTAATAGACATCTGCTAAATAAAGCAATGCAGTCTCACAATAAAAATAGACTTAGCATTAAAACGTCTCTGCCCTTGAAACTCACATTCATTGAAACAGCATTGAAACTCACATTCAAAGAAAATACATCTGGCCAGTGGATAAAAATTAACTTTGGGCTGTTTTCAAATCATAGGCTCCTTGCACAGGAAATATACATGTGTTCTTCGATGCACCTTCCTGATTGTATTAAATTATATTCCTTGTATAATATAGTACAGTTGTTAGAGAGTGTTTTAAATTTATTGTTTTGAACATTTTTCCAGTAAACAATGAAACAAAATGCATGCACCAATAATGGCAAAACTGCCCAGTTTAAAACATTTCCATCATAAATCTACTCAGATGTCTACAATCCACCAATATCAGTAAATATGCAAAATCTCTGCAGAAGTAAAAGTCATCTAAATAAGTCCACATTAAAGAGATCTGTAACTAATGAAGAGGTTGCTGCTAGCAAACAACTTTATATTTCATTGTTTCATATGCAAATAAAGTGCCAGTTGATCTTGAGGAATAAATTGCCTATGTTACATTAAAAAAATGATAAGCTAGTAATATTGCAATAGGGAATGGATGGCAAACTGATAACAGGTTCATCGTTACTAGGTATCTCTGCCAAAGAGGACATTCTCAGGACTGCAGCATCCACCCCCTTTAAAAGTACAACACAGTACAGTATCAGCAATGCATCTATATACCGTGGGAGTAGAACCCACAGCGTTCTGCATCAAAAGAAAGTACACTACCTGTTGTGCTATTAACAATGCAAGCAGACTCAGCATAAGCAACACTAAACTTCTCTTCAAGCTCTCAGCTCCTTGTAAAATGCACTTGACACTCAACTATATCTCTCAACTTTGAAGCACAAGAAATCTGGAAAAAGCCAAAATTTATTGGGGAGGGGACAAAAGCCCAAAAAACTAGGGACATGTTTTAAACATTGCTTGTGTAATTTTGGAAAGCGGCTAGAATAAAATGCTGTGTTGCCACCATGCATTTCACTGTCAAGTCTTGAACCCAGGACCCTGTGCACTACAGTCAGAGCAACATACCACTATGCCAAATCAGCTGTTTCCTGAAAGACAGGTAGACTGAAACTTAAATGGTTATCATTTAGTGAATTCACTTCTCACTATAGTTCTCAACTTCTTAGCACAAAACATCTAGACAGAGCCAATAATGGGGGAATACAGCCCCCAAACATTTTCAGTGAATTCAGTTCTCACCATAGCACACAACGTCTTAGCAAAAAAAAAACCTGGACAAAGCCAATAATGGGGGAATACAGCTGCCAAAATAGGGACACATTTTAAAAATTGATTTTATAAACAGACAATTGCTAGAATAAAAGGTTTTGTGTTACCATGTGCTTTCTGAAGAATATTAAGTCTGAAATTCAAATGCCTGTCATTATTTAGTGAATTCAAAATCCAACAGGAAAACCACAAATTTTATAAGGAACAGAACAGAACAAAAATATGAGGTAAACATTTCACAAGTGGTTGTGGGTATGAAATTCAAGCTATTGCTGAGTCTAGCCACCAGGTATATTTAACTGGCACACTCTCACACGCCCACACACACACACACACACACACACACACACACACACACACACACACACACACATACACACACACCAGTCCTACCTGATGAGTTGCTCAGTTACAAAGCCATCCATCTAAGACACAGACCAGTTTCCTGCAAAAGGGCTGTCCATCAAAGATTGCAAAAGGCCGTCCATCAAAGAAAGCCAGCGAGAGCAAAGTCCCATCCTTCCCGCGATGTTGCAGTCTGATCCCCTTTCAGTCTATGCAGTTGTAACTGCATAGACTTCTGGGATCTCTGCTGTTGCATGCTGACTTCCTAATTTGAACTGTCTCACCAGCAGTCCAGATTCTATGCGCATGCTCTGGACTGGTTCAGCAGCAGTCCGGATATTGGGAACGCCGTGTGCACATGCACGCAGTTCCGGAACTTGTGTTTATTGTTTTATTTAAGTTTTGGGAATTGCATTTGTTGTTTTATTTATTTTTTTCTATTTTTTCTGTCTTGTTTACAGCTGGGGGGAGGGGTGTAGTCCTGAAGCCCAATAGCACGAGCCACCCTTGATAATAATACTGTCTGACATACATAAGTCCAGCAGGACCCACTCCTGATGCATTTTTAACAAAAGCAACTTTACAAATACATTTTTAACACAAACATCTGTACAAATCAGTGTGATAGTCAAATGACATAAAGTTCTTTATAAAATCCCAGCTAGCTATGCTGGCATATGTTACACATGCACTGCTCTACTCTCCCTGGCACAGATGGCACTACCTAATATCATCACATCAAGTTTGTTTTGTGCTAACAACTTGTTAGGCTATTTATATTGGAGGATGTGTTTATTATAATGATATGGCAATATTGGTTTAATTGAATAGACGTGTTAATGGGGCCAAGGTCAAAAGGTGGTGTTGCATGCAGATTATAAGAGGTTGTTGTGCCTAGCTGCATGAAGTCAGTATTGGAGGCACATGGTGTTGGCAGAAGGAGGTAACTTATTCTTTCAGAAAGTGGATGGAGTTAAACTAGATCAGTTTGTGATGGCTGCAAGAAGGACTTAATGGGGAATCACTTCACATTGCATTCTTTTATGATAGGTTGAGCATCAGGTCTAGCCTTAGATGGTAGCTTTTTGGCAGTAATAAAGAGAGTGGTAAGGTAGGTTTGAGGTGCATTTTTATCTGATATTCATTGATGTGATGTGTTGAGCTAGTGGTTCTTATTTGACTGTTTTTTCAAAGAGTAGCAAGATTGTTGTCCTTGGCCATTGTTTTATTTTTTGAGCAGAGAAGCATGCAGAGATCAGACCACATGTCACCACGTTAGCATTTGACCCCTTGAAATGGGAAGCTATCTGGTGTTGTTGCAGAGGGATGTATTGGAGGTGATTGCTTGGTAAGATAATTACATTTAGAAAGAGATATTATCAAGTTAGGTTTTATGCATTTAAAGAGTAATGGTTTGGGTTTGGTGCAGAAAAGAAGGCTCCTTGGGCAGATTGTGCATGATTTGATTGCTTTGTGGTAGAGGTTTTTGAATGTATTATTTGCTTGGTTGGAAATGTTACCAAGGTTAGTTGGAAGGCATGCTAAATGTTTTAAAACTTTGGAGGTAGCTCAGCATTTCTGTGGTAGAGGGGACTGGGTTAGTGAACACTCCACTATTCCCCCTTTTTTATGGTAGTTAGGATACAGATTTGAATGAATAGTAGCATGCTGCTCTGGTTGGCATGGTTGTTTCAGTAGGTGGATTGTGGTTATGCTGCTGTTCTGGCAATATTTAGCGGTGAGTGATTTTATGCCACCATGATGGTTAATGTTTGCATGTAGCTTACTATATGTTTAAGTAAACTTTATTTATGTACTGTATACTGTTAAGTTTCTAATAAATGGTCACACTGGCTATGTTGTCTGGTTTATTGTCTTGAGCAAGGGTATATGTACAATGGCTATTTTTATAACAAAATAATTACTGAAATGGTTTGTTTATCAGAATCCTTTCTGATGTATTCATTTTATTTTACTGGTACTGTAAATGTAAAGATGTTCATGTATACAATAATAATTACTTTGTTATGACTGATATTTAGTCATTACACTAGGTGATACCTAATGACGATGGTCTTGAAATGGTAGAGAATGGATTCTATGAGCAAAATGAAAGGTAATAAGATTAATTGTAGAAGTCTTGGATTTGATTCTTTCTTGCAATTGTGTGCAGTTTGATGGTTAATTTTATAAGCAGAAAACTGGAGTTACAGTGGGGACAGATATGGTACCCAGATATGCCAATATGAGAGAAGAGCTTTATTTATAACACAAAGTTCATAGACTATATTATATTTTATAAACATATTATATGATGATATTTTTATCTTGTAGCATAGCACATGAATTTTATAGGAGTATATTATGTATTTAAATGGAATGTTTGCGTGCTTGACATTTAATGTCAGATTTGATTTGCTCAGTGATAATTTTTTAGATTTTGAGATTTACACTTCACTTATTAATATCCATAACCTAGCATTATCTTTTAACGTGCCTGTACTCATTTTATTTGCACCCCAAAATAAACCATCCTCTGTATAATTGCAGAATAAGTGAGAGGGAGAGAGAGAAATGAGCTACTGATAGTCACCTTTAGTCCCTCAATTATGGATCACCATGAGTATTATCAAACCTCTTGATACAAAAATGCATTAATCAGCAATCCCCATTTTTTATTTTATTTTACATTCGTTAACCAGGATGGTCTGACTGGACACAGGTCCATTTTCAGCGGAGGCCCGGGGAGAAAAGCTACACAGTAAGTAAAATTATACACAATATGTTGAAATACTAATAAGAACTCACCTTACATACCAAACTGTATAACTTAATTCAACATATGCTGTTTCCAATTAATTAGAGCAAGGAAGCTAATTCCACTTTTTTGCATTTTAACCTTGACTTCAGAATGTGATACTCCAACCCATTTACAGTGCCTGACAATTAATCGATATTCCAGCAGATACAACCATGTCATTGCACTATAAAACATGATTCTGCTATGTTACCATATCAGTTTTCCACATCTGTTGCATTATAGTTGCCAACTGAAACAAGACCCCACATATCACTTTTTTAAATAGTACTTTTTCCATTCATCCATAAATAAATATGCAAATAAAATTATAGAACAGCTCATAATTTACTAAAGAAACCCCTTTCATTAAATCACAAGCAGTCACAGGCATAGTATGTTGCACTATGACAACTTTAAACAGAAAAAAGAAACCAAACCCTTCCATTTCACCCCTCCAACCCCCCTCCTTAACCTAAAAAGTATAAACTCACACCCAAAGTATCCTTGGAATACTTCTGAAATTTATTTAATCTTCAATAACACATCCACCAAGTTCCAATGCAGAATGTATCTATCCAAACTTGTTATTTAATTCATTAGATTACTGTGTTCACAATTAATACAACTTCACATGCAAGAGAATACCAAACATTCAAGTTTAGCTTATGAATAGCAAGTGACCCCTCACTGTAAGGAATCATGCCAATAGGTCGACACCTGTTTCCCTAATCACAAAAACTCTGAAAATGTTTTACCAAAAGCACTTTTGGTGAAACTCAAAGTAAATCTTTTTTGCAGGGGGGCAAACCCCCGAGCACCCGCAGAACATAAATATACTTACTCCAAGGTAGTATAACAGTGGAGAAAAGGGAATTCTCCACTGTCGGTGAAAATGCTTTCAGAAAAACATTTTCACTGAAATGGCAGTCACTAAAACACAGGCTCCCCACTGAAGCACCTCTTAGCGAGCCTGATTCTGTTAAAATAATACTGATTTAGACCCCCAATCTAATATTTCCAGTATTAAGTGCACAAGTAATACACTACCAATTTTTTATAGCCTTTAACCCAATGGATGTTATTAAGTGTCCATTTCACATGCCTTCCCACTACAGCTAATGTGTCATTAAATCACTTGGAATTATGTACTATCTCCTAACGTGCCCGCCATATCAAACCTCACTATGGATAATACAGAAAATTATTTAGAGTAACATGTGATACAACAGACAGTGAGCCCATGATAAAACTCATTTTACCAACTAATAGCAGCATCTTCATATATATTACCTAGTTATTACTTATTGTTCAAAAGTACAATGACCCATCTTGTTATCTCAGTACTTTCTGTTCCTTTGAATGTCTGTAGAAGCAACATTAGTATTTATCATACTCAGCCTTGCAACAGCTAAAGAACACATGATGGCAATGAAGATATTGCAATGATCACTATCATTTCTATGTCAGACGTTTTAAGTCACTTATCATGAATGAAGCTATGATATGAGGTTTAAAATAACACAACATGTTACATCTCAGCTTTTTAAACATTACTATTGCATTTGGACTCTCTTACCATGTGAAAACAGTTATAACAAATCCATATGTGGAACAGGGATTCAGTAATAATGATATAAGTGTGACCAGCATGAACATCAGAGTCCCATATTATGTCTTTGAGTCAATGTTCAAAAACATCAATTAATACAATTAAAACTTTGTACACAGTTCAAAACTGATTAACAAATGTAGGCTCAAAATAGTCCCTTAGCCTAACTGTGCCACTAGTGAAGTATAATTTTCTCCCCCTTTCAAGACTCTCCTGTATATGAGCACCTGTCTTCACTAAAATATGCATGCTAAAGTCACACAGTATTACTCAAGGAACATTTTGTCCCATTTGGATACTGTTTATTACATTAATAAGTGTAACCAGAACAAAATCTAAGCAGTTCAGAAGGCCACGAAGAACCACACTCTAGAGACTCCCAAAAATATGTAAAAACAACTTTTATTTTCACATTAATGTGAAAATAAGTTGTATTTACATATTTTCAGGCGTCTCTGGAGTGTGGTTCTTCTTGGCCGTCTGAACTGCTTAGATTTTGTTCTGGTTTAAGTATTGAAGGCTGCTTCCCTAATTTCTTGCTGGGTTATTACATTAATAATTGGGCAGATGCATTTCAAAATGTAAAGACTGAGCTAAAAGGCAGTAATGCATGTTTTAAGTAGCTACCCTTCTCTACACTGCACTTGGCCACAATTGCTATAATTATATCAAAGTTCAAAGTCCACTGAAGTACCCAAGTAGATTCTCTTTTCCTCTTTTGTATTTCCCAGTGTACATATCACAACACTCCCACTTTCCATTTATTGGAAATCTTGTTCTCACTCTTCTTCTAGTTTGGTAATGCTCAAGCGTTCATTCTCTTTGTTCTTTTGTACTACACCTTCTTCACACAATTTCATGATTGCTACATCTCTTGTACCCTGTGAAATATTGACTGAGCTAAGGTGAACAATTGTATCTCTACTTGAAAAAATACTATACGCATTACTAAAAATTATAATGTGTATCTCAATTTATGTCAATTTATTTTATGGCAACTGACAAGTGCACCGATTGCTGTATGTTAGTCTGTGAGAAATCATGATCTGCAGTCATAGATCTTCCATCCACCATTGTCCTCAAAATCTCAAAATTGTGTTAAAATCTGATCCTACTCATACCAGGTCACAAACTGAACCAAGGTCACTCTTGGTCGACCATATGGTTTGTCAGCAACCAACAATGGATAGCTGTGGGCATTTTAAATTCCTAATAATCTCTTTAAAATCCATTATGTTGCCCCATCATGCTTTTCTCAGATTCCAAAAAAGTCAAATCCTTCTTCACTTTCTAAAATGCCACTCAAGTACAAGTTTCTCCATCTTGCTTAGTCTTTCAGCTTAACCGTCTTCTGTTCTAAATAAAGTATTAGATGCTGAGTTCCATTAACTTATTTTACACATCAACCACACTTTGCTGGAATTAAATCATGGTACAGTATTGGTCTTTCAAGAACTTATTAGAATAATTCCAGATGACTCATGCTGCTTAGAACAATGATTCAAAAGTACAGACATCATTTTCATCTTGGTGGTCTTTCAAGAACTTATTAGAATAATTCCAGATGACTCATGCTGCTTAGAACAATGATTTAAAAGTACAGACATCATGTTCACCTATCTGTTACCTAACTGTTTTGAGAACACCTTTTGTATCTTCTTCTGATGATCCTAACACTGTATGCTGATTGAACTCTTCACTGGGTTGGTATTCATTATCATCAAAAAGGTGCTTCTCTCACTCCATCTGTTCCTCAAATAACATCTTCTCTTAATTTTCCCAAAATCTGAATATATATACTTGTAAAGTTAACAAACTGTTGGGTCTCTAATACCATCAAAATCATTAAATGTATCAGATGCACTTGTTTTTGTAATGCATGATAAGATGGCTAAAAGGACCAACCAACTTCATGAGGTCCTGTGAGACGACCTTACATGTATATTGTTTCAAGTATGTTTCTTCAGAAAGACAAATTTACAGAGGTTATATGAATAATAATAGCTAACTTCATGAAGTATTCTGATAAAATGCTGTTCTTCCTGAAAAGTGTGTGGCAAGTATTTGGCAGGGACACAATCATTTAATGAATAGATATTGTAAATCTGTCCCCATTAGCCAAAGAAGGGATAAAGTCCACCAAGTCGTAGTTGTTTAACATCAGAACCACTCTGGTGGCATGGAAGGATAAAGCCATGATTAAAGCCCAGTCAACCCAGGTTCAGTTACCAGCAGGGATGAGATGAGCATTAGCATACCTGGGTAATGGTGGTCTCAAGGGCGTTTCCCACACAATCCCTGTTAGAGGCTGGGGAAGTGTGAAAAAGAAAGCATAGTCCAAAGAGAGATTATGGTGGGTTCCTTGACTGAGCTGCAGTGGAGACGGATTGATACATCGATGTGTCCCCAGCATGATTGCACTCTAGGCACAACCAGAAGACCATGGGGGAGGAATAAAATAGGGTGGGCCAAGAAAGAAAAATTCCCAGGCAGATGGTGAGATGACCAGACCTTCCAGAACATCCTTAGGCTCTGCACTGACCCCAGGCCATACTGAGAAAGTCGTGGGTATTACAGAAGGCAGGTAGACCCAGCAATAGATGGGAGGCACAGAAGCAGAGTACTGTTGGAAGAAGCAAGGGGAACCAAAAAACAGATTTATTTAACAGCCAGAGAGGAGCAAGGCAGGCATACCTCTTTTCAGGCTTAATTTATTACTTGCCTTGAAGCCAATGTCATAAATGTTATGATAACAAGAGCTATTAGTGAGAAGAACAGATATCCCAGAGTATACATAACTGTGGTTTTATGAGGATAACTCTCATATTTTTAAAACAATTATGAGACACTTTTGCCACTGAAACAAATGTTGGCAAAATTTGTGGACTTTTCAAGATTCAAAATTAAGATAAAAAATAATTTTCCTTTTATTTTGGTTTTACAGAAGGGAGTCCATAATTATTTTAGCAGCACATGAAAAAATAAAAGTTCTTGGCATTCTTCCTCAGGTCTGTACTATATAATGCACAAGTTGACCTATGAAAATATGCTCATAAAGGTGTAAAAATCAAAGAACAGCTGAAATAAAGTACTGATCTATTTTGAAGAGGAATTATGATATCCTGGTATTATTTCAGAAGGAATATTTTATGACAAAAGAGGGGCTTGCATGTTAAGAAGGACTGCCTTTACAGACCTGGTGACAATAGTAGTATGACGATAACATGTGAGGTTCCATCAAATAAGTTTCTTTTCAAGACACTCTGTGAAGGGCATGATAGGGCGGCGTTTTCCCCTTTCCCACCCATGAATAGATTCTACTTAAGAAGAAAAGTGTGAAAGGTAGCATACACCCAGTGATGTTTATTTATTTAATTGGGTACTTACGTATTATCGCAACCAGATTTTTGTGATAATACCACATGCTTCTCGATTTTGTTTTCTGACCATTAGTGTTTTATAAGTGTTATATAGTGTGTTTCCTTTAACAATACATCTTTTTTTCTGCAGTGTTTTCAATAAAATGTGTATAACAAACCCCCCCAAAAAATAGAAACATGCTGTTGTTTCTTTATGCAGTTTACTGCCAGGGTGGTGAAGCTTAACTGAATAGCGCACCGCCGCCGCTCGCTGAAAGTTCCCTTCCCTTTCTTTTTTTTTTTTTCTTCATGGCAGCAAATGATGATGAATGTAAGGGTCATAAATGTGTTTTTTTTTTACCTTTTTCAGCTATATATATATATATATATATATATATATATATATATATATATATATATATATATATATATATATATATATATATATATATATATACATATATATATATATATATATATATCACAGCTGTGTCAATGTTTTTCCTGAGACTCGTACAGGTACAACACAGGTTATCTGATTAATTAATTTTAGACCTCCCCCCCAAAAAAAAAAAAAAAACGTGCTGATGTGTTTCTTTATGCAGTTTACTGCCAGGGTGGTGAAGCTTAACTGAATAGTGCGCCGCCGCCCGCTGAAAGTTCCTTTCCCTTTTTTTTTTTCCGTGGCAGCAAATGCTGATGAATGTATTGGTCATACATGTTTTTTTGGACCTTTTTCAGCTATATCACAGACTCCTACGGGTACAAAACAGGTTATCTGTTTAATTTTAAGATGTTTCCTGACATTTGTACAACACTCTCAGTCAGATTACGATAACAGTAAGCAAGTGGTATTATCACAAAACTCTGGTTGCGATAATACGCAAGTACCTTAAATTGTCTGTTTGTATTTGTATGTTAACTAGGTAGGTAAACTCCTCCAAAGAACATTTCAACTCTTAATCCACTACAAGAGCAACAGATGCATGTTGCTCAGGTGTATAAAGTTCACATCTAGATGTGAGAAGAAAGGAGAATAAAGGCAATGGTGTAAGTTTCTATAAAAATCACAGTCACTTGACTAAAAGACAATAACATTTCATTAATTAGATGTTAAACCCCACTAAACATTTTCAGAATATTGTATTTTCCATAAATGATTGCCGGACATTATAAAAGACGTAAGGGTAAGGTACAGGAGATGACAGTGAGTCATGGAAAAAGAAAGTTATGGGAGAATGGGAATAGAGAAATACATTAGAAGGATAGGAGTGGTTAATGAGAGAAGGAGGGACAGTATTTGAGAAATAAATTAAGTTTATTTTTAGGTGTTACAGTATATATATATATATATATATATATATATATATATATATATATATGTATATATATATATATGGTTCCCTATCAGAAGCCTGAAACACTATAAGCCTGAAAATCAAAATCCTGAAACCAAAAGCCTGAAAATTCAAAATCCCGAAAACCCAAAATCCTGAAACTCAAAATCCTGAAAACACAAATAATGCTAATATGTCACTATAAAGACACTAATATCTACCAACTGACCCTGACCCTAACCCTAACCCTAAGGTCCGTCACTATCGCACACTCACCTGACCCGCGCCCTAACCCTAACTCACTTAAACCGCCCCTAACCCCAATATTTGTCACTATTCCATACATGTCTAACCTGCGCCCTAACCCTAACTGACTTAAACCACCCCTAACCCTAACATAAAACCAACCGCACACTTACCTGAACCCAACGCATGACCTAACACCACAGGGCTAACAATAGCAAAGCCACAATGACGTCAGTATGTCCATTTTGTGTTTTCAGGATTTTGGGTTTTCGGGATTTTGAATTTTCAGGCTTTTGGTTTCAGGATTTTGATTTTCAGGCTTATAGTGTTTCAGGCTTCTGATAGGGAACCATATATATATATATATATATATATATATATATATATATATATATATATATATATATATATATATATATATATATCTATATATATATATATATATATATATATATATATATATATATATATATATATATATATATATACATACACACACACACACACACACACACACACACACACACACACACACACACACACACACACACATATATATATATATATATATATATATATATATACATACACACACACACACACATATATATATATATATATATATATATATATATATATATATATATATATACATACATTTACTTTATAGATCTTTTAAGCTTTTATCTGAACATGGTGTGGTCCTCAGGGTTTTCTAAATTTGAGGAGCTTTATAGCACATTCGGGACCCTTGTTAGGAAAAGGCTCTATCATCTGTACAAGTATGAATATGACATATTTTGTTATGCAATCTAAATGTATACAAATGAACTGGATGTCATTATAAAGGTACCATGGAGCTGAATTTGGAAGGAGGAAAAATGAATCACATTCTTAATATTTCTTTAAAGCAGACAAAAACATGTGCCATATTATAGCGCAGATTATAATAAAAATATGCTAACTGATTGGGAAAAGGTGTCATAGTAAAAATAAATATAGCAAGATATGTATAAAATGGTTGCTGGGGAAGTATTACAGTTTTGAATATGAAAACAGTGTTAAAATAGTGTATAACAAATGGAAAATACTGAATGAGAATGACAATAAAATAAGAATACATTGGAAAATCATTTTATTAAATGTAAAATGGTAGAGTAAATGGCAGAGATGCAAAGGAGAGAATACAAAACTTTCAAATAAATATGGAGTGTTTCTACAGAAGGATAATGACAACTCTGAGAATAGGAATGCATTGAGTTGGTGTAAATTATTTCAATAGTGTAAAGAATAACGCAATATAAAAAGAACAAGGGAATAAATAAAATGGTGGAAAATATGATAGAGAAAAATGTTAAACTTTTAACCACAAATCTTAATACAATGAAGACAGAATGTTGGAGGTACACAGTATTGGAGTAGACAAATTAAGGTAGTCAAGACATAAGTTTGTTAACACAAAAATAGAAAAAATAGAGATAGTGGTAGTAGAGATAAATCATAGATTTTGAGGTAGATGGATACTCAGGAGTAACATTGTTTTAGAGGAAAAAATAAATGAGAGTGTTAGATAAAACATTTATAGAAACAGGAAGAACTACAAACAATTCACTTTAGTAGTACTTAATGCAAAATTACAAGAAGCCAAAATTAAACTTTTTTACTAATTCCTAAGTATTATGGATAGTTTTTTTATGTTATTTATGTGAATAAAAGAAAACAAAGATAATGATATGCTTAGGGGGGATAAAAAGTTTGGAAGATACTAATTTGAATCTATTAAATTGCACAGAAGGATATCTGACTACATAAACAGAATTTATTTAGAAAATGATAAAGGAAGTGATGAGAAAAATGGTTACAGAATAATTTGGTCATAAAACATTATAGAGTAACTTTGATCAGAAAAGAGGAAAATTAATACATGTAAGGAAATAAAGAGGTTAAGTCATGATATTTTAAAGTACCAGACATGGTGCAAAGAATATAACAATTATGAAAGTATCACATGGAAATAAAGGTATTTTATGAGGACAGCACAGCAGTGTGTAGCAATTAAGGTTGACCTCAAACTAGAATAGTGAACATATAAAAGGGAGGTATATATGAAAAAGCAAAAAGGATATAAAAAAGGATCATGGAAACATTTCATAAATATTTGGATTATAATAAAAGTAAAATGTTTAAAGAAGATGAGAAAGTATACAAATGATGAAAGAAGAGTATTAATGTTTATTTAAACAATAGAATATTTAGTTCAAGGTCTAAAAGAAGAGTTTTCAGTTTTGCTTAATGGTAAAGTGAATATAAAAAAAGATGAATCCAGAAGTTTAAAAAGAATAAATAGCAGACTAAAGAAAGACTGGAAATTTTACAGAAGTAGTAGAAACTATGGAGTGAACAAAATGGATATAAAACAGTTATAATAAAGAGAACTTGAAAATACAGATGTTAGAAATAGAAAGCGTTATAACAAGTTACATTGGAAAAGGTGCAAAGAGACATAGAATACCAGTTTTTTAAACAGTTGAAGAAAAAATAAATATTTACTGGTAATTGCATTAAATAAATCACAGTTAAAGGGCATTAAGGATGACAAGGTTTATTTTATTTGAAACAAAGAGAAGGAGTGGTTAGAAAACAGATAACTAGTCACAATAATAAATACAGATTATATGAATATAATGAAACAGCTCAATTAAGATTAAAGTAAGAAAGAATGGGGTCATTTTAGAGGATGTGGTATATAACATTTGTATAGATAAAGATGTAAGACACTGATTATTAATTATAATAAATTAAAGTAGAACTCCCATTTCATCTAAAATCTGATATTTACTCAGCTAAGCTTTTTTAAACCATCTTATTATTTTGAATAACCAACATGGTCTGCAGTTATATGAATCACTGCAGCATGATGTGAAATGCAATTTAGACAAACAGATGTATTGTACTTTTTAGGTAATATGTTTTGCACATATTGCAAGCTGACACTATTAACTGACTGTTCTTAGAGCTACTATTTTCTCCTTTACAATTTATAAAATGAGATTGTTTTCCTTTTGTATATAAAACTAGAGGAGGTAGCTGTTACTTTATTCAGGGCTGGCCTTAGCTGAAATGGCACCCTAAGCAAAGTAGTGCTCCAGCACCCTTTAAGCCCCACCCACACCATTGTCATGAAACACCCATATTTGAGGCACACCCACAGGTAGGTCACTCCCCATGGAAGCCACTCCAGTTATTTCCTTCAATTATTTAAATGCATAGGAAGAAAAGATACCTTGCAATGTAATTTAACTGCAAGTAAAGGAAGAATTTTCCTTTAATAAATTTGCTTTACCTGTTGTTTCTTCACACATATTTTACTATAAAGGTCATGTCCTCAGAACATAGAAGCCCATGTGTCTTGTTTCAAAGGGTTGCTTAAGTTAATTTAAGCAGTTTAATTTACTTTGGGGTAGGTGAGCGAGCCTTACAGCTCAGTGAAAGCTGAATAACAACCTCTCTCCTCCCTGTGTACAGTAGCTTAAGCCTCGGGGACTTGTGGGAACAGTACATACAGGGGAAGAATGAGGTTTAACTCATTCACTCCAATGGCTCAGGAAGTTTGCACTGTAACTTCCACCGGGCAGAGCCTAAGCCTTTTGAAAGAATCAAATTATGTCCTCACATTTCAAGCAAATGTTTATATCTCTGGAACCATAGGGATCATGAAAGAAGTATAAATGGCAAGCCCTTCAGCACAAACTATTTTTATAGTGATAGTATTCTTTAGGTTCTACATCTTAAACTGAATTGTATAACTCACAGTAAACATAGTAACTATTATGTTTGTAATATTTTGTAAACAACTTACAATATCTCAGCAACCACTCAGGTTACACACATATTGTCAGCAGCATTTTATTCATCTAGCTGAGAGCTTGCATATGAGGCTAAGGAGTTATGTCTGTGTTACTTGATTGTTGAGATATTTAGAAAAAATATCAAAATTATATCTATATAATTTAATATCATGAAAACAACAGTTAATATCTCTTTACTTGCACCAGGCAGAGGTCAAATATTAACAAAATTGAGTTTGCTATTGTGTAAGCTTTAAGATGAAAACTTTCGTACATAGCATGGTTTTGGAATTATTGATGCAAGTATGAAGAAACAATATTTGACACCTAGAGGCATCAGTAGGAGTTAAGCGCAGATGCACCTGGTGGTGTCACTTGGAAGTAATGAGTTAAAAGAAGGCAGTATTTGAATGAGCTATGTAATGTTTTGCTGACAATGATTGGATAGATTATAAGTGATGTATAATGTTTGTGACTAAAATTATGTCTATAGTTTGTGATGTATGATGTTTGCAACTAAAATTATGTCAACATGTTTTATTTTCCTTTATGTAACTGTATGATTGCCTATGTCATACATGATAATTTAATAAAGATGTTTCTTGTAAAAAAATAATAATAAAAAATAGCATAGATTTGTGACTACCATCCAGTCATCAAGACTAAAACCTTAAAGGTAATTATAATAATACTTTGACCTGTAGTGGTAACTTATTCCATAGGTTAGTAAAACTTTAAGTTAGAAAATTATCTCTCCGGTGACTCTTGTTTATTTGTTGTTGTAAATTTAGATGCCTGGTGTGATTGTTTTGAGAACCACTGGTGAGTGAAGCAACAGAAGGGCAAATTGGACTGGGTCCTTCATTGCTCAATAAATGAGATGCAAGTCACCTTGGAATAGTCAGAAAGCTACTAAGTGTAAGAACATTCATACATCTCTATCAAGATAGTCAAGGGATTTAACACCTTCAGTTTTTTTTGCTAGAATTCTTAGAAACTGTTGGGGCCTTTCCACTTGAATGATATACTTGGACTTGTACATATCAAGGGGAGTATTGTATTTGATGATGCTTCTGGTGAAGAGTACAGTAGTAGGATGACTTCTCTGGATCTGGAAGATATTCCCCTTGAAATTAACTGGGCCAGACAGAAAGATTTCCAGACTATGGTGGAAGCATAATTATCACGTGTGATTAGTTGTGCATGAGTGCAGCTTATGAAGGAAGTGGTGCCAGAACACTATCATCTACTTCAGCTGCATGGAACATGCTACATGCTACTGAAGTAGTTAATTAGGCAGAAAAAAAATCAAGTTCTTTTCAAGCTCATATCATTGTCTTTTTCATCAGAGAGCCAAATGTGTAAAACATTTTAATCCACCTGAACAACTCATACTGTTCTAGTTGTTCATTTTTCAGCCTATGATGATAGATTAGGTTTTACTCAACTTCTTTGTAATATATTTTGCAGTGCAAAATTCTCTTCTTAGCTTAGCTTGAGGTAAAATATTCCTTTAATGTCTGATTGGCTTACTCCTGGCAAAACTGCACCTAAACATCCATATATTTCTATTAATATAAGGACACAACAGAGAGTACTGGCATTTTCTATGATGTTCTTAAAAGGTGTATTACTGAAATATTTTAATTTACATGACAAATAAGAAGTAAAACATAAACATGATTTTACTGCATAAACTTACTACAAGGTATAACGGGAAATAAAGGTATGATTAAAGACTTGGATGTTTCCTAGCAAGAGAAAATTATAGAAACTAAAAGAGAGCCACCCAAGTTAAAAATGCTGATTAAAATATTAGATGGTAGATCTGAACAAGACTTAGTCACCAAAGTCAAATTTAAGTGGTTGTATAACTATATAAACAAAATGAGACACATAAAACAGGAGGGATTTAGCTTTTTGATTAAAAAGAAGAGTCTAGTGCTGTTGAGGACAATAGTAATAGATTTAATGTATATCTTGTTAACATTTTCTCTTATAAAAGAGTAATGATAGTATGCATTTAAAACAGTGTGAATACAACAGCTCTCATGGTTATATTATGAATGTTATCAGGAAAATACCATATACAGCCTCTGTTATATACTTAATGATTCTGGAGCATTTTTTGCAAAATTAAAAATAAGCATTTTAGAACTAATATTTATCCCCTCTATTGGCAGTTCATCATTCCAGATGTATGAAAACAGGCAGCTGTTGTTCAGATCCATAAGGATTAATTAAACAAAATCGCTAGCTTAAATTCCGCGTGCAAGTGCGGAATGTATTTTCATCCACATTGGCATGCTTGCATGCAATGCACGGTCCTCCTTAAAGCAGAAGATGTGTGCACCGCATTTTTGTTTTTATTGCTAAAATCTCCCAGTCAACTCATAGCTGTAAAAGTGGGAGGGGTGTTCACCCTCCCCCTCATCCTATGGTTCTGGCTCCATTGGACAGAACTACGGAAATGGGGGGGGGGTGCAAACACCACAATACAGTTGGGATAGACTCAGAGAAAGGGCGCTGAGAAGAGTGCAAACTTTATAGAATGAGAAAAATAAATTAATTACAATAAATAAATAAATACATAAAATTTGCGCCCTTTACAAGGCTGGCCTGTATAGCGCTCTAGCGGCCTAATTCACCTATGCCTAAGGCCGGCTGTGTATGTATGTATGTATGTATGTATTTATTTTCTTTACTTACTTATATTTGCAATTGGTAAGTGGAGTAGTTTACTGATCTTTTTCAGCCACAACTTAACTTTAGAGGAGAGTAAAGCATAAAAATAAAGAGATTGCAAAATATGGTGAAGTTAACATGATATGCATTAGTTAATGATTATTTACAAAAATATCAAAAGATACAGGAATTACAAGTTTTACTAAGGTATATATTAGATCAGAACATTTACAGGTAAGTCAGAGAAACATATTTTTCACATAACAAAATGAGGCATTTTACATATGTACAAAGGAAATGTTTTGTGGTTTCATCCATTTCATTGAAAGGAGGCACATTTGAATTCCTCAGATAAAAGTTCCTTATGTTTTGATTTAAGAGATTCTTGTGTCTGCTGCTTTCTTACTTCAGAAGGTAAATGATTCAAGGCAGCTGGTTCAAGTCTGGATAGTGCTTTCCCACACATATTTGTTTTGAGCCTAATTCTAACTAGGGACATTGTGGTGTACCCTGAGATTATAACTGTAGTCTCTAATGTGCAGTTTTGCTTTTAGTGTGGGACATTGGTCTGTTGTCACTATTTTGAATATGGATAAGCTACTGAGAAGTGGGACTATATTTTGAACTATGATTAATAACTCTGCAGGTCTGAATAATCAGTTCTGCCAGTGTCCAAATTCTGTACCAAATATATCAAATGCCTCTGTATCTTTATTTTAATGGGCAATAAAAATGTAAGAAATATAGATTTATTTATTTCATACATTGTTTATTTATTGATTTGTGCATGTATGCATGCATTTATTTATTTATTTGATCTGGATTTTTATTTTTTTATGTATTATCAATAATACCAGAGACTATCTGATTACCAATGAGTTTCTCATTGTTGCCACTAAACCATGTAAAACATGCAACATATCAAAAACGTTTGATAAACTGATTAAAAAACAGGTGTAGAATTTTTTTTAAAAATCATAGTTCTGACCAGAAGATGATTAGTTTACCTAGAGCAGTTATCTATCTTTTACAACTCCTTTAGTATATATGTTAATGTGTGGTGTGGTTAAGATTAAAGTAT